>NC_012878.2:16169362-16469362 GCF_000003195.3 Sorghum bicolor | reverse complement strand
TAGTGTTAATAAATCTTAGTTCTCATTGCTCCTCATATTGCTATCTCTCCTCTTATTTTTGATCTTTGCTTTGGGAGAACATGGGCTATCTTTTTCTTTCTTCTTTCTTCTTCTTCTTCTTTTTTTTTCAGGTGGGTAATAGATACCCCTAATTCTACTGTCGGACACTTGTCCATTTTTTCCGCTCAAGCGGGCATCTTTGTACCCCTAATTCTACTTCGGACACTTGTCCATTTTTACCTCTCGTCTCACTCTTTTTCTTTCTTTTTCGAGGTTCCCGGGCACTTGCCCCTTTTTATTTCCTCGTATATATTTTTACATAACCCATGCCTCTTCTGCATTGAATCTTTTTAGAGAGAGAGAATAACAATATTCGGGACAGTGAGTGATAATATTTTTAGCAATTTTAATGATTGATGATGAATGCTGTGGTAGATGTGTGCAAGTGAATATCTTAATTTAACCACATGAAAAGCTCCTAAGGGTCTACACAGCTCGATCAAACTCAATGTAAATATAGTAAAAGATGTTATAGCAAGTATGGCTGTGGTAGGTAGTTTGTTATGCTAGGAACTCATCATGTGACTTGTAAGTTTTCAAAATAAATCTCCAGAACTTAGTGTAGTAGAAACAAGATAAACAGTAGCTCAACTTTATATCATGCCTTTCTCTTACCTAGACTTTAGTTTTATGCTTCCCAAAGATAGTAATTTTAGTTTTAGTAATTCCTGGAAGAATTCTAATATAAAAGCTAGGTACTTGTAAGTAAGCAAACAGAGCCACTGTTCATCATTTCCATCATGCATATTTTTGGTCTTTTTATTTTTTTAGAGATTAAACTTAGTAGAAAAATAAAACACACTTATCTAGGCACTCTTTTTATTTTGTTTTCATGTTTATAAAGTGCAGTAAATTAAAGCAAGAAAATATTTATTTGGTTTTCTAAGTTTTTTCTTTTAAGATAAATAAAATACTAAGACAGAATAGAATAAATAAGAAGAGCAAATAAAAACTTACTTGATAAATTAGGGAGGAACTCCCCCAAGCTGGATGTTGACGTGGGTCTTACCCGATGTTCCAGAACCGCATTATGGTTGTGATGTTATCATTCATTGTTGTTGTATCTTGTCTCAGCTCTTGTACCGCAGCGGCATGGTCCAGGTTCCATTTTTGTTGCTCTTCCAGGAGTCTTCCATGTTCTGCTTGCGTGTTCTGGATGTCGAGGAGGGTGTTGTCGGTACGAGTGAAGAAAGCACCGGCCTCTTGATAGTAGTCATTCGTGAAGGCGTAGGAGGCGTCGGAGTATCGTCCTCCATCAAATTGGGGTGGAGGTCTGGATCCTGAAGCTCCATATGGATCAGTGGAGTATCTGCCCGTATGAAAAGGCGGGTTTGTCCACTGGTGATCTTGGCTCTCCGGCCATGTCTCTTCTGTTGGCTCTTGTGGTTGTGGCATGACGAGCCCATGGGTCTCGAAGGACTCGTGGATTGTAATCGCAATAATGCAGGTGCGCTGCTTCTTCTGGTCCAGGGTCAGCTCCATACCAAGTGCGTTCTCGGTGAGTGGTTATCCTTTCTGATGCCACTCGCTGTGGACTTCTCTAGTTCACTGGTGTTGCTGCAATCTCAATCAAAAAGTTTTGCACAGAGTAGAGGCCAAGGTTCGGGTTAGGTAACCAAATCTTGCCTTTATCATCATATAGCATATACATTATATTCCCCTCTTTCTTTAACATCCGAGCTTGTCTAAATGTGTCATAGCCATGATAAATTCTTAATTCTTCTATGAAGTCCAACGATGAGTTTTCTAGTAAGTGAAGATTAGTGGCTAGACGAGTGATAAGTGAAGTACATCCTACTGGTCCCTGAAGACTAGGTATACTAAGCCAATGTGAAACTAATAGTGTAACAGGTGAAGTAGGTACTTTACTAATAGCAGCATATAAAAGTTGTAAATCTCCTACTCTTACTTTCCTAATATCATCGCGATAGAAAAGATTGTACCCAAGCCATTTGTGGAACATCCTAAGAGTGGGGTGTTCCATGTCACTGGTTCGGGCTTGACTGTAAAAATTATCTCTAGATATTTCTCTCCAAATCTGGTGTCTCTCAAAATTGGGTAAATCGGAGTCAATGTTCAGGATGCATCTTGAAGAGAAACCAAGATGGTCGCTCAGCTCTCTCCAAGATAACATAATTTCCTGTTTAAACATCCGAAAAACAATTCCCCCCTCATAGTATTGTAAAGTGCAAAGAAATTCGAGGGTGAGAAGACGAGAACCCAGCTCAGTTATATTCCAAAAATTTGTCCAACCTATCATCTGAAAAATTAAGTCAAATTCAGTGTCCATACCTGTTTCTCGTAGTAGGATTGGATCGATAGTAGGGGTGTGAATGAAATCCTTGTTCTTCAATTGCTGATAAACTTCTTTCTCTCTTCGGGTCTTCAGTCCAAGGTCTCCTATCTTGAGAAGGACCTTGACTTGCTGGCCTGATGAAGATGATGGAGCTTGTGTGGGTGTCGGGTCGACGCTCATCTCTGATGGCTGTGAGGAGTGTCGGGTTGAACTCCTTGTACCAATGTTCTTGAGAGCCTTCCCTGCATTCTTCACCTTCTTAAACATCCTGCAAACAGAAGTTGGCAAAAACACAACTGGTGGAAAATGTGAGATAAAATGTTAGTGGTCAGCTGTCCGAGTGTCAGTAGTCCAGGGGTTAATCGTTCAAAACAAATTTCTATTTTGGTAGAGCCTCCCCCTAAACAACTTTTACTTCCGCTTAGACAACGGGATCACTACTTGCTAGGTGACAATCACTCTCTCAAAAGAACTCCAACCTTCCCATCCACTCTCCTCTTTCTCTCTACTCTCTTCTCTTCACTACAAAAGCTCCTTCTCGGGAAACTGAGATTTGTGTGGTTTTTTGAAGTGTTTGTGTGAAGAGAAGGGGAGCTGGAGGTGGCCTTTTATAGGCTGAGCAGGGGACAGGGCGGGCGCCCATGGTAGGTGGGCGGGCGCCCACCCCTGGTGTCCATCCTGGGTGTGCCTCCTCCACTTGCTTCCTTGCTTTGATCTCACGCAGAATAATATTGTGTTGATAGTGGTTGGACGGTGGAAAGATGTCAGGTGAGTGGAAACATATTGGTGGATGAAATTATATGATGGGATGTATGTGAGGTGAAGTGTATGACATGTGGGACCCAAAGAGTGTGGGTCATGCTTCTAGAAGATCAATATAAATAAATATAATGCAGGAAAATCTATGAGAATCGAAACTTATTGAAAATGATATTGGAAAATATTTTTGTGCCCCCACAATAATTAATAAATATGGGTTGTTACACACCACGAATATTATTTATCTGGGGCTTTTTGATTATTATAATAATGCTATGAATAAATGTGACTAATGCAAGATTTAATTATGCAAGAAATTAAATATGAGAAAATTAATAATGCGGATAAATACCGATTTACCTCCCGATGAGGGTTTGGGATTTTTAGGTCCCCCAAGCTGGACCTCCAAATCTTTTAATCTTCTGAGTTTCCTTCCTCCGGAGATGGTGTCTCCAGTGGTTCTTCATGAACTTCCTTCACTGTAGAGTCTCTCTCTAATCTGGGTTTGAATGTGAAGTGTTCTTCTTGACCGTTTATGTTGAACTTGATTTCTCCTTTTCCGACATCAATGTGGGCATTGGTAGTGCTCAGAAATGGCCTTCCAAGGATGATGGACACTTTTGAGTCAGGACTCATGTCCAGTACTACGAAGTCTACTGGCACCAGGAAATCTCTGATCTTGACTGGAATGTTCTCGGCGATGCCCAACGGGTGTCGAACCGATTGATCCGCTAGTTGTAGGCACATTGATGTTGGTTCTAAGTTTGCATGATTAAGCTTTTTGTAGACTGATGCTAGCATCACACTGACACTTGCTCCGAAATCACAAAGTGCATTGTTGAAGTGTTGGTTTCCGATCGAGCAGTCAATAGTGGGGCATCCTGGATCTTCCTTCTTCTTTGGTGGTTTGTTGAGGATGGCCGCACTACATTCTTCTGTCAGCTTGATAACCTCAGTGGTGGGCAGTGGTCTCTTTTTATTAAGAATATCTCTGATGTACTTTGCATATGTAGGTACCTGTATGGCATCAAGTAGAGGTATGTTGACATATAATTTCTGAATGACCTCTACAAACTTACCAAACTGCTCATCCGACTGCAGTCCTCTGTTTCTTCTGGGAAATGGCAAATAGTTGGTGTCGTAAAAATCTTTCCTCATTTCTCCAGTTCTTGGTGGTTGTAGCAGATCTTCTGCTTCAACTGGGCTTTCTTCTTCTATCACTGCTGGTTGCACTGGTGCTGATGTTCTTTGTTTCTCTTTTGGGTATGGTGGATCTCTGGTGGCTTTACCTCCTCTAGTAGTTATATTCTTTACCTGCTCAATGTTAGTAGCAACAGGCAGTGCAGCAGCTAACTTTATTAATTTAAGCTCTACCCTTTTATTAAGAGTGTTTTGCTCATCAAAGGCAGTTAGTAGAAAATCCATTTTGTTGTGTATATCTTTTAGAGACGATTCATTTGTATCTAGCCTTTGCTTAACTTCATCATTAATTTTGGTTTGTTGAGCAATTATCTCTTTTAATGAAAGTTGCTTGAAAGTATTACCTGAATTCATACCTTTGCTATTGGGTTGACTCGAAGTTGGTTGATATTTGTATGCTGTCTCAATGGCCCTGTGATCTTCTTTGAACTTGGCCCTCTGGTCAATCCAATGGAGCAAATTTTCCATCTTACTTGATAACACATTTACTTCTTCGGGTATTTCTTCAGTTTGATGACAATGTTGAGCTTTATCTTGGAACCAACTTGGGTTTTCTGCTATCTTATCCAAAATTATCTCTGCTTTTCTAGTTGTAAGTTCCAAGAATGATCCTTTAGCAGATGCATCTAGGCACTCACGAGCCTTCTGGGTTAATCCATGGTAGAAGGTCTGCATAAGTAACCACTTGGCCATTCCATGGTGAGGACAATCTGAAATGTATCCTTGAAAACGCTCCCATGCTTCTGAAATGGTTTCTTTCTTCTGCTGTTGGAAACTGACAATATTTCCTCTTAAGGCAGTTGTTTTGCCTACAGGGAAAAACTTTGATAGAAAGGCATCTGACAAGTTCGTCCAGTTGTTGATGTTATCTTGATGAGTGTAGAACCACTTCCTCGCTTTTCCTTCTAGTGAGAATGGAAAGAGGCGAAGCAGTATGACGTCTTTGTCAACTCCGTTGATGTGGATTGTGCTTTCAATCTCTAAGAAATTCTGCAAGTGTGCACTGGCATCTTCATGTGCCTTTCCACTGAATTGTGTAGCTTGTACCAAATTGATGAGGCTTGACTTGAGCTCAAACTCAGGTATTCCTTCTTCTACTGCAAATCTTGGACCAGTTGGAATGTTGTCAAGACTTGGAGCAGAGAATTCTTGCAAGGTCTTTTGTGCCATAGCTTCAGCAATTGGTAGCTAGCTTCTTCTTCTCTTGATTGCTTTGGTTCTGATGATGAAGAGTTGAATGTACCCAATGTCAATCCTGTTATACCCTGTATAAAAATATAAACATAGAAAAACAACAGGGTGAACCTGCCAAAGCAGCGGTGCCTTGTTATGATTTCTCACTTAGTAGCTGTTTTATGCAATTATTTCTCTATAGTCTAGTCTAATATTTTATATGAATAACCTTGATTGATTTTCTGGCTTTCCTTAATATTACCCTTTTGTTCCCTATTATGACTTATTCCTGAGGCTCATATAATTCCTATAATTCCTATAAGATCCCCGGCAACGGCGCCACAAATGCTTGTTGACACTAACTAACACCACTTAGATACTAGGTTGTCATCCCTAGCATGACGCCAGAGTGTACAAAGGTATTTATAAATGTAAAGGCTCTCTAGAAAATAATCTATTCTATCCGCAAGCGTACAGATAAAACACCTCATTGTAGCATTTCACCAGGATAAGTATTCCAGGTATCGTTATTTATAATTTTGCTCTAGGGATCTCAAGAAGATGGAATTAAATCAAAGGACAAAATCTATCAAGGCATAGACTAGAGATAAACTTGCAAGAACATGATTACTAATGAGAAACTCGTCACACAGTCACTTACTTTAGCAGGGGGTAAACCATAAAGATAATGATAATAAAGTATAAGTTCATGGGTAGATAGCACAGCGATTAGAAAATAGGCTACTCCTCATATATGTAGGTGATGTCGGATTAGCTAGAGAATGGATTCTAAATTATCTACTAACTACTAAGTCATAATCTACTCTAGTTATCTTCAAGATCATATATAGCATAAAAGACTCTTCATTCATGTATAAGGAACATTGATAAAGTAAATCAGAACATCGCATGACTTACTCCACAATACCGGTTCTGCCTGTCCTATCAACGGAGGGTGGACTATATAAGAATCAACGAAGCTGTCACTATCGCGAACTACCACACGACTCGGCCAATAGGATACATTTGCAGATAAATAACATCTAAGCACCACGCTCACATGTGATCTATCACCTAACTCCCTCGCGTCAAGAGCTAAGCGCTTTGCAAACTTATACATAAACTCATTATCAATTAGAACTATATCAAATATAGAACTAGAGCAAACTAAGAACATAATAATTAGAGACATAATGCAATTAGAACAATAGAATTAGAGAAAGATATGAATAATACCAATCTTTATTACCGAATATCCGAATCCAGAGCGTAGTGCTCTACTTCTCTAATTGCTATCTAATCAACCTCTAAACTTGAAGGATTAGGGAGTAGCTAATTCTAATTCTCTGTGGGAGAGAGATCTAAACCCTAACTTTGATGGCTACCTCTGAATAATGATTTCTCCTCTCTCCTCCAGGGGCCAGGGGGTCTGGTTTTATAGTCCCCTTAAGTGAACATGAGCCATTGGATCAAACCGACATAGATTGTATGGTTTAGATTGATCCTTTAGGTCGGTGGAGCGTAGTCCCAAAGCAGAGTCCCGATTGGACTCCTGGCCTGGGCGGGCGCCCAAGGGGGGTGGGCGGGCGCCTTTCCCCCGAGCCCGAATCGCTTCCCGTTCGTTCCCGTGGCTTCTGGACCCTTCTAGATTGAGGAAAATTTTGCGGCACGTAATTATCTCGTTGTAAACATGACATGTGGGCCTTCTCTCCATATTCTCTGATAAACCCCTGCAGAAATAGATAAACACCAAAGCTCGTGGAATTCTGTCAGATAAAACCCTAATTCTAGATGTTTGTTTCATATTGATCCTTTTTCATGTTTATTTGATTATTAATTTTAGTACTTAAGGCCCGTCGACAACTACCTCGCTTCGGAGGCGAGGGGACCAACAGTGCACTCTTTGGAGAGGGTGGTGGAGGCGGTGGAGGTGGTGGGGCCGATCTTTTCGGCGTTGGAGAACACGGTGGAGGAGTTGGAGACCTCGGTGGAGGAGGTGGAGACCGTGGTGGAGGCGGTGGCGGGGTCGGTGTGGCCGCCGCAGGTGTTGGAGGAGATCCAGCATTGTCACCGCTCGCAGCACTATGATGCGCTGGGGAGAGAACTGGACTTAGGTTGGAGGAGTCCCTGCAAAGAAAACAATTACAAGTTTTGTGAGCAAACTTTTTTTTTAATTTCAATACATAATAAATAATATACGAATTAAAATCACACACAAACCTATGTTGAGGAATAATTATGAACCGCTTACGCCAACAAATAAATGTCTTCTCAGCTTCACCTAAGGTCTTCTCTCCGTCTCCCCCTTCTATGTCTAGAGGCACATTACCACAACCTTTCTCAACCCTATCAACCGAGACGCTAGCATATCCACCAGGTACTGGTCGATTATGGATTCTTGGAGTTCTCGTTCGGTCGATAGGGTTGACAACAGCGATAGCCACCTTTTTTGTTGCATTCCCATCTGGTACATGCACCTCACAGGTAGTAAAAGCCTCTGTGACTTCATCCACGGGGAAGTGTAGCTTCGTGTCATCCTAAATGGTTGGTACTTCCATGGATGCGCAGCTGCTTTTCAACTGGCCTGGGGGGCTAACGTTGACCTCAGGCTGTGATGTACCTTGCCCTTTCGTCATTTGACTAAGTGCTGCTTGCACTTGCCTTTGAATCTCCGCCTGCATCCATTCTTCACGAGCTTTCTCGTGCTCTTCTGAGTGCAGAACAAAAGCTTCCAGGCGGCGGATCCGCTCTGCCTCCTCATCCTTCTTTCTCTGGCGGCTTCTGTAGGTATCTTGATCGGCTTGGAATAATTGCAGCCACGGAACTGCCCCATAGCCTCTCGTACGCCCACCGTGCTCAGGATTTTCAAGCGCATAGGTGAGTTCATCCTTCTCCCTGTTAGGCCTGAACTCACCAGACTGAACCGCCTCTCGTGCACGGACTAGTCTCTCTGCTGCTCTAGAGATTTCTTGGCCCCAAACTAGCGCCCCGGTGTCTGGGTCCACGCTTCCCCATGACCGTAGAAACAATGCTTGGAGCGCTCGCTCCAATTCTTTGCTATTGTCTCGGGTGTGACCCCCCTAACAAGCATCTCCTGTTCCATTCGGTCCCACTTGGGAACAACACTCTTATAACCACCTGATCCCATATGATGGTGGTATGTCTTTTTACTTGCATTCTCTTTGTTTCTAATGGCTCGTTCCTCGCCCTCTTCTGATGTTTTGTACTGCACAAAGTCATCCTAGAAGGCCCTCAGCTTTACATATTGCTTGAGGTTGAAATTTGGAGTCTCGTTTTTCTTGACATATTTATTGTACAAAGTCTTCTTCCAATTCTGGAAGACTACTGCCATCTTCTTCATAGTCCAGTCATAAATTCGCACCTTCAACTCTTCATCGTTGGTGTCGAAGGTGAAAACGTCTGTGACGGCTTTCCAAACTAACTCCTTGTCATGATCAGAGACAAAACTGATCTTAGGAGCACCTCGCTTCTCTCTCCATTCACGAGCACTGATTGGTATTTGATCTCTCACAAGATATCCACAGTGACTAACATATTTATTTGCATGTTCACCAAGTGGTCTGCCTGTAGCTATCTCAAACTCAGAGATTACATAGCGGCCCTCCAACGGCTTCTTTGGCCCTCGTGGAGGTACGCTTCTCCCCGTAGAGGTCGAACCAGAAGGCTACACCTAGATATAGAAACAAAAATACTAAATTTATAACCAAGTAAGTCTAAAATCTAATGTAAGAGATGCATTAATTATATATGTTTACATTTACATACCTCGCCAGTATTTTCTTCTTGTTGCACGACAAGTTGTTGCTCAGGCGCATTGCCCTATTGTTGCTCAGGGGCATTGCCCTCTTGTTGCTCAGTAGGATTGCCTTGCATGATCTCGTGGTAATCAATAAAGTACTGACTACCGTCGTCGATTATATTTTGAATGGCATCTTCCATATAATCAGGATCATCATGAGCACGGTCAGCCATTTCTATGTCTGCAACCATACATATATATATTCTATATAAGATAAGAAATACACTAGAATAATATACTAAAAAAATAATACTAACAATAACACTAGAATTCATAATATACTAAAACACTAGAATTCATAATATACTAGAATAATATACTAAATAAATAATACTAGAATAATAGTACAAACAATAATATATACAAAACACTAGAATTAATAATATACTAGAATAATATACTAAAAATAATAGAATAATAGTACAAACAATAAAATATACAAAACACTAGAATTACTAATATACTAGAATAATATACTAAAAATAATAGAATAATAGTACAAACCCTAAAATATACAAAACACTAGAATTACTAATATACTAGAATAATATACTAAAAATAATAGAATAATAGTACAAACCCTAAAATATACAAAACACTAGAATTACTATACTAAAAAAATAATACTAACAATAACACTAGAATTCATAATATACTAAAACACTATAATTCATAATATACTAGAATAATAGTACAATCAATAACATATACAAAACACTAGAATTACTAATATACTAGAAAAATATACTAAAAATAATACTAGAATAATAGTACAAACAATAATATATACAAAACACTAGAATTAATAATATACTAGAAAAATATACTTAAAATAATACTAGAATAATAGTACAAACAATAATATATATACAAAACACTAGAATTAATAATATACTAGAATAATATACTATAAATAATAGAATAATAGTACAAACCCTAAAATATACAAAACACTAGAATTACAAAACCCTAAAATATACAAAACACTAGAATTACTAATATACTAGAATAATATACTAAAAATAATAGAATAATAGTACAAACCCTAATTAAAATATACAAAACACTAGAATTACAAAACCCTAAAATACAAAACCCTAAAATACTAGAATAATAGTACAAACAATATCAAAACAATTCAAAACACAATATATACAAATGTACATATATATATAAATATATATTTTTTATATACATTTAGTATATATACATATAGATACATTTATTATATATATATCATAACAATTCATTCATTTTGCAGATTATTTAGCCGAAGTTCGATTGATCTACATAGGAGAAAGGAGATCGACGGCCGGAGTTCTTGAGATCGACGTGGAGAAGTTGTGGCCCGCGCGCACGCTCTAGCTGGTGGCCCGCTGCGGCGGCGCAGGTGGATGGCCGCGGCGGCGGCGTTGGCGGAGGGCCGCGGCGGTGTTGGTGGAGGGTCGCGGCGGCGCTGGTGGAGACGGTCGCGGCGGCGAGGGAGTCGAAACGACGGCGGCGAAGATGAACCCGGCGGCGCTGGAGACGAAGACGAAGACGAAGATGAACTGCCGGGATCCGGGGCTCCTGCGCACATATATAGGGGCGGACCCTTTAGCACCGGTTCCAGCCACAGACCGGTGCTAAAGGGTCCTGCGCGCGCTAGGGTGGGCTCCTGAAATTTTCAGGACCCTTTAGCACCGGTTCCCACTATGGACCGGTGCTAAAGGCCCTGTTTTTTAGTTTAGGGTTTTTCAATTGTTTATATATACAGTTTAGAGCGTCTCCAACAACTTGGTAAAATTCACTTGTCAAATCTTGAGTTATAGCAAGTTGTTAATTTGTTTAGCAAAAGAAAAAAGGATGTGTCTCCAATAAGTTGCTATTCTCACTTGGTAAAAATAGAGGATGACAGATGGGACCCGCTCACTTGGTAAAAGAATATGTGTCTCCAACAAGTTGCGCTCGGGATAGCAACTTGGGATAGCAACTTGACAAATTTCGGCAGTAGAAACCTCTGGATAGCAACTTGGGAAATTTAGCAAGTTGAGATAAGAGTTGTTGGAGGAGGATTTTTATGCTTTTAGCAAATTTGGTAGGATAGCATGTTGAAATACTAAGTTGTTGGAGATGCTCTTATATTATAAATTGTATAGTAAATTAAATATTTTGCATAATATTTTTTAAACAGTGACATATATTGTAATTTTTTTTAATGTACACATGAAAATTTTTAACCTTAAATATCTTATTGTATTTTTATAATTTGCAAAGATTTTGTAAGAAATGTTTAGTATTTTGTTAATGCAAAAATATATTATTCCAATAAATTTACAAAAACTATATCCAATCAACTGGAAATTTATTTTCACATCATATTGACGTAAAACTTTATATTTTGGTTATTTATTACTAGGAATGCTAGTTGGGTATAGTTTTCATCAAATAAAAAATCATATAAAAATATATATCTTGATGAACACACCCTTTGACCAAACCCTAGATTGTCCCAAATGGAAAAGTCATGAATACAAAGTTTGCTACACTCATCAAGTTCTACATTTTGTCTAATGGTCAACTTTTCATTTGGAAAAGTTTGAACCACTGAATTTTGAATTTTCATAGAATTCATAGCCACGCAGCGGTTTCGGAACCCTAGATGGTCTCGAATGGAAAAGTCATGAATACCAATATTGTTCCACTCATCAAAATCTACATTTAATATATAGACCATTTTTGCATTTGACAAAGTTTTGGGAAGGTGTAGTTGAAAATCCACAATTGACACATATAGTTTCATATTGTTTGTGTGAGATTTAAGAATTGGTGGGTATTGTTAACTTAAACTTTCTCAAATGGAAAAATTGTGTATATAAAAAGTTTAGATCTTGATGATATCTAACAACTTGGTATTCAAAAATTTTTCATTTGAAGTAATTTAGTTTGTCATTTGACCAAGTTTGACCAAAACCCGTCTTGGATTTTGAACAAATGTGCTTCGGATTGGCTCAAATTTATCCAAATGGAAAAATGGTCAATATATCAAATGTAGATCTTGATGATCTCTAACAACTTTGTATTCAAAAGTTTTTCATGTGAAGTCATCAAATGGGCCATTTGATCAAGTTTGACCAAAGTCAAAGCATTGGTTTTTATAAAAACACCCTTTGACCGAACCCTAGATTGTCCCAAATGGAAAAGTCATGAATACAAAGTTTGCTACACTCATCAAGTTCTACATTTTGTCTAATGGTCAACTTTTCATCCCATACTCCTGTCGACTGTTATCTCACCTCCGGTCATCTTCACCCA
This sequence comes from Sorghum bicolor, assembly GCF_000003195.3. NCBI lineage: Eukaryota > Viridiplantae > Streptophyta > Magnoliopsida > Poales > Poaceae > Sorghum > Sorghum bicolor. The sequence continues at coordinate 16,456,760 of NC_012878.2, read as the reverse complement.
TTGGCACCGGAACAAAGGAACTTTAAAATTAGTTGCATAGACTAGTTCCCATATGTCTTCTATGCGTCCATAATATGTTTGTCTGTTTCCATTTGGATCCGTGGCATCCACGCGTACACCACTATTTTGGTTGGTGCTGCTTTTATCTTGGCCAACTGTGTAAAATGTGTTACCATTTATCTCGTACCCTTTGTACGTGAGGACATGCCATGATGGTTGCCTGGCCAACAAATAAAGCTGCTCATCAATGTTTTCATCACCTTGACATTTTTTGTGCAACCAATCGCCAAAAGTTTCCATGTGCTGACGCATTATCCAAGCTTCATTCTTCCCGGGCCACTGGGACCGTAGGAAATCTATGTGTACCTCAACATATTGTTCCACCAATGAGGAGTTCTGGAGAACTGTGTAGTGTGCTTTATTGAAGTAATCGTCTCCCGTACCAATATATGTTTTCTTCCCAAGTGTTCCCTTTCCGCTGAGTCTGCCCTCGTGTTGAGATTCAGGAATGCCAATTGGGTCAAGGTTTGGAATAAAGTCAACACAGAACTCTATGACCTCCTCTGTTCCGTAGCCCTTGGCAATGCTTCCTTCTGGCCGGGAACGACTATGGACATATTTCTTTAGGACACCCATGAATCTCTCGAAGGGGAACATGTTCTGTAGGAACACAGGACCGAGAATACGAATCTCTTTGACCAGATGAACTAGGAGGTGTGTCATGATATCGAAGAAGGATGGAGGGAACACCAACTCAAAGCTGACGAGACATTGAACGACATCATTCTGCAGAGTAGCTAGTTGCTCTGGATTGATTGCCTTCTGAGAAATTGCATTGAGGAAAGCACATAGATTTACGATGGCTAGACGTACGTGTGGAGGTAAAATTCCTCTTAAAACGACCGGCAGCAATTGTGTCATTAGAACATGACAGTCATGGGACTTCAAGTTCAGGAATTTCTTCTCTGGCACATTAATTATTCCCTTGATATTGGAGGAGAATCTAGATGGGACGTTGATGCTGCTAAGACATTCAAACATGCTTTCCTTCTCTTCTTTACTCAGAGTGTAGCTAGCAGGGCTTAAGTAATGACGTCCATCATCTGTCTTTTCTGGATGCAGGTTGTCTCGTTATTTCATGCGCTGCAAGTCTTGTCGTGCTTCAAGTGAATCCTTAGACTTCCCGTAGACACCCATGAATCCGAGCAAGTTCACATAAAGATTCTTTGTCAGATGCATCACGTCGATCGCGTTGCGGACCTCTAGGACATTCCAGTAAGGTAGCTCCCAAAATATGGATTTCTTCTTCCACATGGGTACATGTCCCTAAGCATCCTTGGGAATAGGTTCGCTGCCTCGTCCCTTTCAAGATACCACTTTTATATCCTTGACCATTTCGAGTACATCATCCCCGGTTCGATTGAGAGGTTTGGTCCGGTGGTCTGCCTTGCCTTTAAAATGCTTGCCTTTCTTTCGTACTGGGTGGTTCACAGAAAGAAACCGACGGTGGCCAAGGTACACGACCTTTCAACATTTTTTCAAAAATACACAGTCAAGGTCTTCATAACAATGTGTGCATGCATTATATCCTTTGCTTGACTGGCCTGAAAGATTACTCAGAGCTAGCCAATCATTGATTGTTACAAACAGCAATGCTCGCAGGTCAAAGTGCTCTTGTTTGTACTCATCCCACACGCGAACTCCTGGTTTGCTCCATAAAAGTTGAAGTTCCTCAACTAATGGCCTTAGGTAGACATCTATGTCATTGCCAGGTTGCTTCGGTCCTTGGATAAGCACCGGCATCATAATAAACTTCTGCTTCATGCATAGCCATGGAGGAAGGTTGTAGATACATAGAGTAACTGGCCAAGTGCTGTGACTACTGCTCTGCTCACCGAAAGGATTCATACCATCTATACTTAAGGCGAACCGCAAGTTTCTAGCATCATCTGCAAAATCTGGGAATTCTCTGTCTATCGCTCTCCACTGGGATCCATCGGCAGGGTGTCTCAGCATATTGTCTATCTTACGGTCTTCTTTATGCCACCGCAACAACTTTGCATTGTCCTTATTTCTGAATAGACATTTTAATCGTGGTATTATAGGAGCATACCACATAACCTTGGCAGGAATTTTCTTCCTATGACGTTCTTCACCCTCAACATCGCTAGGATCATCTCGTCTAATCTTATACCGTGATGCCTTACATACTGGACATGCATCCAAATTCTCGTATTCCTCCCCACGGTAGGGGATGCAGTCATTAGGACATGCGTGTATCTTCTGGATTTCTAATCCCAAAGGGCAGACAACCTGTTTTGCTTCATACGTAGTGGTGGGCAATTTGTTGCCTTTCGGAAGCATCTTTTTTATGATCTTCAATAACTGCCCAAATGCCTTGTCAGATGTACCATTCTTTGCCTTCCATTGCAACAATTCTAGTGTGGTACCCAGCTTTTTTTGCCCCTCTTCAGCGGTGGGATATAGCGATTTCCTGTGGTCCTCTAGCATGCGCTCGAACTTGGCTTTCTCTTTATCACTTTCACATTCTCTTTGTGCATCACGGATGGCATCACCAAAAGCATCATCGCCCCGATCATCTTGTGCCGCTACCTCTTCTTCATTATCTTCCCCCATTGCAACATTATTGAAGCCACCGTACCGAGCAATAATATTGGCATGGTCCAATTCTTCTTCTTCTTCTTCACCTTCATCCATTATAATCCCGCTTTCTCCATGTTTGGTCCAACAAATATAGTTGGGTACAAAACCAGACTTTAATAAGTGTGAATGAAGAGTTCTTGAGTTAGAATATTCTGTCAAATTCTTACACACGGCACATGGACAGCACATGAAACTGTCCCTCTTATTTGTCTCGGCCACACTTAAGAAATAGTGCACGCCATTAATGAACTCTTCGGAGCGCCGATCGGCATTATACATCCAATTACGTGTTACCATCTGCATTAAATATAACATATATATTATGAAAACCATGCACACATATAGTTTCTCATCTTATTGCACAACATGTCTAAGATACATAGTTGATTAATTTAGGAAAGCTTGGCTACAACAAATACAATCGCAACTAGCACTAAAAAAGTCAAAACTAAAATGCACTTAAGCAACATAATTAGTTCGCGTCCGATCCCAACTATAATAGATAGATCATTCGCTTGATCAACGTCATTGAACTCCTTTCGTCGGCTCACGGCCTCACCACCTTCAGCCTCAACCACCTGTGCAAAAGATTTCTTAATGTGTTCAATGTATTCTTCCTCCCAGTACCAACCTGTACATCCGCCGGTACCGTCCCACTGAAATTAAAAGAGAGAATCAAAAGTTTATTTAATATCATTTAAAAAAATATGCACATATATAAGCAAATGTCTGGAAATAACTCGCATTACGATCCGGACACTTGTAGAATATACGACCCTTGTTTACTCCCTCTTTCGACACTTTGTACTCCATCAAAATCTTCTGCCCACACTTGCCACAAGTAATGAGAGGGAGTTCCGGACGGTATCGCTTTTGAACCCGTTGAGAGACCGAAGTCCCGGTCACGGTTGCCACCTACTATCCATACTCAATTTTTAAACTATTATAAATTCCACATTTACTAGTAAACATGTATGATTAAAGAAGAACATAATAATATCCTTTATTTGTCTAGTTACTTCAACAAATCTTCTAAATTATACAATAGACATTATGTAGTAATAAAAATAAATCAAGTGATATTAACAAACCAATTAATTTGAACTATCCTACTTTCTAAGATCATAAAAAGATACTATAATTCATTCTTGCAAACTACATTAATACTAGGTCAACCATGAAATATGATATATATATATGGATACTAATTCATATGAATGATTCAAAATAACAACGTGGATTTGAGCTAAAAATAATGGGAACATCACAAGCCAAAAACAACATGAAAAAGACAAGAAAGACAAAAGTTAGTCACCTCCAAACACGAAGAAACGATGACAGAGTCGAAGAAGATCAACAATGGGCGTCGGAGATGAAGAACAAATGAGGAAGAAGAAGCTCCAAGAACAACAATGGTGAATGGTGCTCTCGGTTTCAAATGGGCAGAGAGGTGTGATCCGGCCTATAAACCGGACCTTTAGAACCGGTTCAGGGACAAAACCGGTGCTAAAGGGTCACCCTTTAGCACCGGTTTGTGTTAAAAACCAGTTCTAAAGGCTTTGCCTCGGCCTGTGGCGCTGGCCGGTGCTAAAGGGGTCTTTAACCCCGGGCCGCAAAGGCCGAGGTTTTTGGCCATTTTGGGCATCGACCAATGCCTCATTCTGTAGTAGTGAGCAGTGTCTATTCTATGATCATTTTCTGCTGATTTGTTTAGTATATAACTAATTCATTTTGCCTCGAGGAAATAGCTTGCTGAATCATAGAATTTTTAATTCAAAGATAATTCATTACTACTTTTCTAGGTGTGTGCTGCTATAAAAGTTAAGGCATCAGTCATCATTTGAACTAATTCATTTTGCCTCGAGGAAATAGCTTGCTGAATCATAGAATTTTTAATTCAAAGATAATTCATTACTACTTTTCTAGGTGTGTGCTGCTATAAAAGTTAAGGCATCAGTCATCATTTGCTTCACCTATTCCGAGTGGGCTGCAATGTATATACAAATATATATTGCTTGTGTGGGCTGCAAGGTGATCTTACTTGTTCAATTATTACAAATGTTCTTGTTTCCACATCTACAGCTTTGCTCTTCACTTTAATCATGTAGAGCCCCTTAGCTATATATCTTCCAATATGTTCTATTTCAGAAAACACCTCTTCTCTAGAATTGAGATCTCTTGGTTCGATTATTTTGAATCCTATTATGTGCAATTATTGTCCTACATTATTATCAGCACATAGAATAGAAAATTGAAAACTAAGTAAAGGCAGCATCCTACATGCAAGTAGCAGCACATAAACAGCTTGGCTCTTATACATCTCAATTGAGCCGCGATAGTAGCTAAGCATCAAATTTAAAGAACAAATTTTAGTTTTGTTTGGAATTTAAATATGGCTGTTGTTATAGCCCATGTCACAATAGGACAGTACTTGGATATATTTTCTTACAAATTAAATGGTCTGACGAGGTTCAGCATTGAGAACAGTATGAGACAGGCGTAGACATAATTTCCTACTAGTTTAGTTTGTGATGGCCTCTTAGTACTAGTCTGTGCGTAACTATGTGAGACATATTGTAGGTGGTACTTCTTGTGCAGTAAGAATATGAATCAGTACGTAGTCTCTGATTATATAAGTAGTATGAGCTAATTCTTGGTAAACTATTTTTTTACAAATATGCACACATCAGACCATGCAGATTTGCACTGGACCTACATAATTGGGTGAGCATGTCTTTTTATTTGGTACTGTACTCTAGTGATAGATGAATAGCTAGGGTTGTCACGAATGGTCACTATCATATTATAGTGTTCATTGACACTAAGTATATTTGTCACCGGAGATCATCCACTACCTGTTGTTTTGTAGAAATTGAGTACAATGACATTTCTTACATTTATTATGTCTTTATGTTTTGTTGTAGCCTATGAGTAGTTGGCCTACATTAAGCTGAAAGGAAAGGAAGTAGCTAGGACATATATGTGTTGCCATTTTTTATTTATTTCTATAAAGCAACCATCACATTTCCACAATTCTAGTGTACTATGTAATCACTTATGGTTTAACAGACTTGTATTTTGATCATGAGAACTATCAGTGTACCATGAAGTGTGAACTATTTATAATGATATTTTATATTGTACTGTACATTGTGTTGTGCCAAATTTTCTTTTTGACCAAAATTCTATCTTAACACAGGAATTTGAAGTGTTGACAAAGCCCATCCATGTGCACATGATTAGAGAAAGAGTTCTTAGTGGGCCATGTTCTTAGTGGCATAGGTCATCAACAAGAAAGGAGAGTTCTACCCTCCTAGTTAACCATCAGTTATGTGTGATTGCCATTATTAATATGGGTCGAGTGATGTAGTTTGTGACTGAATAAGTTAAGTCCAGTGTTGTGATGGATTTCGAACAAGCTGTGAATCTGTCAATGAATTTTATATAAAAAATGTGGATCTGTTAAACATGATATCTATTTGAAGAGCTTTTGTTATGAACATGTAGTAATGTATTGATGACTTTCATATGTATGTGCTGTGAACATTGTGGTATGTGGCTTTAATATGGCTCTGATGGCTTTCAGACTTGTCACTATTACGATCATGCGCGTCACTTGTTTATTGCTATTAGTGACATGCTGGGTTGATATGAGTCACTGATATCTAATTATTAGTGACGCATATTGTTAGTACGTGTCGCTCATATCTCCTTATTAGTGATGCGTGTTCTCACTATGTGTCACTCATATATCGTTACTAGTGATGTGTATCCTCAATACGAGTCCCTGATATGCCCTTATTAGTGACGCGGTTTATCTATACGTGTCGCTGGTATATTCATATCAGTGACGCAGTTTATCAGTACGTGTCGCTGGTATATTCATATTAGTGACGCGTTTTTACACGTCACTAATTTGTCCACATCAGAGACGTAATAAAAGTGATGCGTCCTTTCCGCGTCACTAATGACCCTCTAGCGGCGTCACTAATTAGCTTTTCTGGCATAGTGAATCCGAGAGTGACGTGGTAGCTGAGTTGGAGAAGAATTGCAACTTGGAAAAGACGATGGTGTCAACATATCCAGCGTAGCGATGTCCTCATCATCCTCCCCTTTTTGAATTGGAATCGTCCTCGACTCCATCTTGGCGATGTCCTCATCATCCCGCCTTCTAGAATTAGAGTCATCCTCGACTCTTCTCCATCAACAAACTCCTGCAAATGGTTACTGACAGCAGGCAATGCACAAGACATAATAGGTTGACAAAGCATAGTATAACATGGTGCATCTGGATTATCACATAATGCAGCAGTAGTAGAAGTTGTAGCATGTAAAGTACCTCCATGTAACTTATTTTCATTATGTTTATAAATGTCTGTGGAAGGTTTACTGTTTATCACTTTAGCATGCTTAACAATATCCATTGGTGACAAAGGAAGCAAAGTAATGTTCTTGTTCTTATGTATAAAAGTGTATGTATTAGTTCTACCATGGTGTAAAGCATCAGTATCAAATTCCCATGGACGTCCTAACAAAATTGAACAAGCTTGAATTGGCACAACATCAAAATCAGCAGTATCATGATAACAACCTATGAAGAAACTAATGCAGGCTGATTTAGTTACCTTAGTCTTACCACTATTATTGAACCATTGAAATTTATATGGATACGAATGTTGTCATGTGATTAAGCCAAGCTTCTCAACCAGATCTGAACTTACCAAGTTGTTGCAAGTCCCGCTATCAATGATGGTGAGAACACGACAAGCCTACACAATAAGATATATGTGGAACAAATTGTGGCGCTGGATCTGCTTATCTTCTTCATGTACCACACGTGAACACAACACACACTGCACAAAAAGGCTAGGATAGCTCGCAGAGGCAGCAATGGAGTCAATGGCGATGGTCTCCGTGTCTTGATCGCCCTCGGTGGGATCTGCAGCAATGTTAGCAGCAAGGGCTAAATCATCTTCAATATCACTAGCACTTACATATCCATCCTTGGTAGCAATGAAAGCGTGACGACTGGGGCAATCCTTCATGACATGTCCCATGCCTTTGCATCGATGGCAAATGATTTTAGCGCTAGGCGAAGAGGAACTAGTGGAAGCACCCGGAGTGGCACCTTTCTTCAGCTGTGGGGGCTGCACATTAGACAATTTACTTACCCTAGAAGAAAATGCAGGTGTCTCTGGCTCGGAACACTGCTGAAAATTCCTCCCATTATTAGACTTGAAAGTCTGGTGTTGCTTGTGTCCCTGTACTTCATGTTCTGCCTTTATAGCAAGATGATACAATTGGGAAAAATTACGCCATTCTTTATAATCAAGAATGTTCTAGATATCATGATTTAAACCACCAAAGAATCTAGCACTAGCATTAGCATCATCTTCATGTACACCACAACGTGCTAAACCAATAAGCAATTCTTGATAGTATGCTTCTATGCTTTTATCTCCTTGTTTTAAACTTTGCAGTTTAAGACGTAAATCACATTGATAATAAGGAGGAACAAAATGAGATTTCATACGTTGTTTTAAAGCATTCCAAGTTTGAGATACAGCAGCAGCATTATTAGTATTGCAAAGATCACTCCACCAAAACAAAGCAAAATTAGTAAACTCACTAGTAGCAAGCATAACTCTATGCTCAGGAGGCACATTATGGGACTCAAATTTTTGTTGAACAGCAAGCTCCCAATCTAAATATGCCTCATGATCAACATTACCTGCAAAAGGAGGTAGGCTAAATTTAATTTTAGCAAAAGGATCATTATTACCATGATTTTTACCTCCCATACTGCGACGATTGAAGTTATAGCAGCGACGGTTGCGTGCATCACCGTCATCATCCACATCTTCATGATCAGATAGATCTCCATTTGCATCTTCATCATCACCATGATGAGATTGAGGGCTGTTGGTGCAAAAGATGATTTGCAAACACAAAGGGCTAATACCCGATTCAAACGTTAAGGCGTGCCAACCGATTTGACCTTACAATCGACAAAGGTGGTAACTCGAACACTTTGGTCCCAACAATAGCGATGCGCCCGGATGTCACGACCAAGAGGTGCTCACGCGGAACTTGAGAACGCGCCGAGTTTGACTCGACGAATTCCTAAGAACTCGTAATAAAAGGAAAATATGACGAAGTCGTCGAAAAAGTAGATACTAGAATATGAGTAAAAACTTGTGTTTGATTGATTGATAGATTGCCTATTACATTGCCACGGGGTCTAAATTTATACCCTGTCCTAAAGAGCTACAACTAGACATGACTAGAACTCGAATTCCAATTTAAACGGAATCCATATAAAAAATGAATCCTAATAACTAAGGAAAACATTAAACTATCCGCCGTAACCGATCGGGGCACTGCCACGAATCAATCGGCAACCTCCGTGCTTTTCTTTAGAGTCATTGGCAGACTACCTGTTACAGCCATCAGCAAACACCGGCACTGGTCATCGGCACGAACACGTCACCACTTCTGGACTTGGTCATATTCGGTTGTTTCCCCATCGGCAACTCCCCTGTAGACTAGTCACCATTGCTCCATCTGCCGATCCAGGTGCATATCAAAAGATACGTGTCCAAAAATAGTGTCAACACATGCCCCCCATTTTTGGAGTATAAAATCATTAATGCTCCAAAATTTTCTTCAGTAATGACGCCTTTCCACAATTACTTCTCCCAATTTAGTAATCAGCCGCCAAATCTAAACAACCTCAGCCCGATTCTCCTGTAGGTTCCTTGAATTTCTCAACCTTTCGAACCGAACCTCCCCACTGTGCGCTCATTGGTAATATTACCGTTAGAGAAAACTGCCGATGGACCGACCAGGCGATCTTACACAGTAAAATATCTTCAAAACCGTGACCGCATGCTGTCAAATCACCTACGCAATCCCTTGATTATCGTGCAAACAGTTACCATATCCACCTGAACACCCTCGGATTTCACGGATGCGGCAAAGAGATAAGTCAGATTTGCCCCTACCCGTTTTGTCCTATAAATGCTTCCTTATCCGGTACTCTTTCTCCATTTTGTCATTCTACAGCCCCAAATCCACCCTCCTGGCGGCGGCACTGTTCGAGAACTTCAAGAACTCCGGCAATGATTTCTTCTAGCAATCCTCAGAGTCTTCGATCACTTCCTTCTTCCGGGAAGAAATGGCCATCAACTTCGTCGCTCCTGAGGTTAACTCACCACTCCCTTCTTTTTATACTTTTGCTGCACTCTCGTTCATCTACAAATCTATTTACTGAATACCCCTTTTTTTATTTTTGTTTTCTTTGTCTTTTTTCTGTTCCTTCATCCTCCAAACCCTTTAGGAGTTGGCCGATAAGATCGTGATTCCTACCGATCAACCTCACTTCCAGTGCCTCGGTCCATTGGGAAACCCAGATCCCACCGATGTGATAAACGTAGAGACAAATAGGATCCCTTTTAGAGCCGAAAACTTCTCCTTAGATCTGTGGAAAGATGCTTTCCGTTCCTGGCCCAGTCCTACCAAGGGATGGAAAGACTGGTTCCTGAGAGTCAGCCATTCAAATGAAGTCCAATGGGGTGAGCGGAAATTAGACCAATGCATCAGATTATCTATAGCCGATATGGAGAGGAACGAGTCACTGCTGATAGCTGCCTCGTACTTTTGGTTAGACACACACAACGCTTTTGTATTCGTCCATGGCCCTGCTTCACCTACTCTTGCCAATGTACTCATGCTCACTGGCTTAGACATATCAACTATCGATAATAGTCATCTGTTTGATAACAAGCCTGGTTCTAAGGTAGAGACCCGCGCTATCGGCGGTTGGTCTGGGTATATTCAGAAGTACCAAAAAAACAGGACCTGTCGGGGAAAGAGAACAAGCCATTTTCTTGAACATGTGGCTGGATAAGTTTGTATTCTGTGGCCGATCGGCAGGACCAACCTCTGTCTATCTATCGGTAGTAGAAAGACTGGCCAATGGTGGCCGATTTTCTCTTGGCCGATACCTGCTCGGCTGTGTTTATCACCGCCTTCGCCAGTTAGCTAAGAAACTCCTGCTAGGCCAACCCATCGGCAACATAGGGGGACCCTGGTGGTTCATCAACATGTGGCTTAGTGTCCACATGCATAAGCGCCTTGAATTCAACCTTTTTGCACAGCGCTTCCCCAGAGATATAGCCGAAGATCATGAGCTGGACGAGGAAGAATCGGCAACTCGCTCCCCTTTGAACTATGGTGAAGCTGCCATAGTTCTACCTGGTACCGGTAGTAATGAAGATCAGGTTAGCCGATTCTTTCAGACTCTTTATGAGGGTCTGACCAAAGAACAGCGGGCATGGATGCCTTATGAGGATCCAGACACCAGATTTCCCCTAACTTTTCATCCCTTTGCTAATGCTCTCAATAAGGACCATGATCTGATGATGGCAATTATCACTCCGAGAGTTATACCAGTGAACTTCTTTGGTAGTGGGAAACCCTCTAACCTTACCTACGAGTTCTACAATCCATCGGCACTGGCTCGTCAATTGGCCTTCGGACAGCTGCCGATTGCGCTCTGTTATGCAAATGTGTTGAAGCCAAGGGAGATCATCACCAGTGGTCTTGAGTGGATCAGAATAGCTCAACTCCCACCAAATGCCGATACATCAGACATCGACTTATCGGCTTATAAACAATGGTGGGCGGAGTGTTAAGAGCATTTGTTCTACAGATCGGCTCTTACATACCGCAGTATGATCGACTCCACGTACAAGGTCCTTGAGAACACTGTAAGTCTTCAACCGATGCCTCAATCCTATTGTTGATATTTGGTAACGCAATAAGGAAATGATCCGCAAGCGCACGGATATCGGTGAGCATTTCACCCGGGAGGTTATCCAGAGTTATCGTATTTATATTTTTACCACTGGAAGAAAGGGTGCATCTGACTAACCAAATCTATTGCTACTATCCCTTTAGGCTACAAAGAATGTTTCTCGATGTGAGCGATGTATAGAGAAGACTGCAACTGTAGTCTCGTTCTAATCTCGGTAAGGATGATCTACTGTTCTATTAGGGAAGCTTACGGAATCTAGACACCACAAAGGATGTTCGACCCGCACCTATAAACCTACCCGTCCTGCTAACAAGATATGGGATACAAAGGTAACTCGGAAATGTCACGTTCCTCGCTACTACCACGGTCCAGCTAGTCAGGGGATATCTATGAGTACCCTAGCCTAAACACCACGTTTACACTAGCAATGATTACTCTAATACTCAACCGGAAGAGGATTAAAGTAAACTCATAAACCAAAGAACAATAAAACAAGAACTTACTAGAATTAGAAGTCGAATTACTGAAGAATCTTAGAAGCAAGCCTCGGGTTAGGAGACTTGATCCCGCAGGTACAACTCGAAGTAGACACCGACAGGCCAGCCTTCCTCCGATCTACACCTCCACTCTATCTCTCTCAATCTAGTAGAAACTAGAAGATCTATTTCTACTTACATTGGTTGCTAAGCCTAAAAAGAAATATTATTTAGAGAAGAGGTTTTCCTTCGAGGGCACCCCTCAATCTCTATGATAATTTCTTGTCTTCTCCAGGGGCCAGGGGGGTCTCCTTATATAGTCCTCCTCCTCTATGCGTTTTTGGTTCAGCAGGCGATGTGGTACTAAACTTTCCACCATATCTCATTAAAATGCACATAGGCCTTAATGGACCAAAATCTGATTTGGGCTCAATTAATCCCGCAGCTCTTTTATATGGAGTCCTTCTTTTCTTAATATCACTTGATTCCGAACTCCAAATATAGCAAATAATATATGCATTTCGATCAGCTCGACGAGATCTTTGCAATGGTGTACTCCATTCTGTGATTGGTGGAAACATTTGGGCGGGCGCCCAAGGGGAGAGGGCGGGCGCCCTGCCCCCGGGCCCGTTCGGCCTCCCGTTCGTTCCCGTGGCTTCTGGAGTCTTCTAGATGATAGAAAATTGCGCGGCACGTTAATATCTCTATGTAATCCCGACGTGTGGGCCTTCCTTCCATATTTCCTGATAACCCCCTGCAGAAATAGACAAACACCAAAACTCGTGGAATTCTGTCAGATAAAACCCTAAGTCTAGGTGTTGGTTGCATTTGGATCCTTTTCTTTATTTATTTGATGATTATATTTGATACTTAAGGACCGTCAACAAACTCCGCCAAGATTACCTCTTGCTCGTCCCTGAGCAAGGATGAACTCAAGAGTTTCTGCAGTGGTTTCATGCCTTAAAAGTACACACGCATTCAAGCAAGATCTCATCTCTGAGAATAAATTGTTAAGACTTAAAACTTACTCATTTTACCTTTCACCATGGGGCTTGTAACCGTCACTTGTGTCTTGAGCAGTTAAAAGATAGAACGGTCAAATCAAGCGCCATGTCTCTTATACTTGATCAGCTATAGCTCTGGAGTTTTTGTAGATTTTCAAATAAAACTTAGAGATTCCTTATATGATTCTCTCGAATCTCTCTTTTGTGGTATTTCTGGATCCTTACCACGGCAATAATTGTATATGCCTTCTCTCAAAGTATGTGGTATTTTTGGTGTAATGCATAGTGATATTGCCTTCTCTCTCACCCTACTCTAATAAGGTTTTGATATCTGGAGCTCATAGGTGGGAGACAGCTAATACATACTTACAAGACATTTATTGCATAGTCAAACCATGGATCCAGAGAAACAAGTCAATAAGTCAAATCAAGATGTGCATGTGTGGCGAATGAATGGCGTATGGTGATGATGGTGATAATAATGGTGAAAGTCTAATTCTACTTTTGCTCTTTTGAGGGAATACATACCTTTCTTGCACTGTGAAGCTTTTTGGGGAGAATGAGATGCTCTATATTTTCTTTTTTTCCTCTCAGGTGGGTATCATGCACCCCTAATTCTACTGTCGGACACTTGTCCATTTTTACCTCTCGTCTCACTTTATTCTTTTTCTTCGAGGTTCCGGGCACTTGCCCCTTTTTATTTCCTCGTATTTTTTTTCTTTTTTTAGAGCACTCATCTCCTTAAATAATATAGCAAGTGGTAGTAACCAAGATAACTCAAGCATTTATTTCACAGGGAATAACAGGGATAGGAAAATATTTTTGGCTATTCTCTCCCGGATTAGGAGTAGAATAATTTCGGGTGAATGTGGAGATGGAAATGAGTGGATATATGTGGATGGCACTTCCGGAGTAGAAGTAGCATGTATGAGTGAACGTGCAAGTGAATCTTGATTTTAACCACATGACAAGCTCCTAAGGGTCTACACAGCTTGACCACACTCAATGCTCATAAGCAGTAAAAAAGTAAATATGTGGCTCAAAGTCTAGCAAGCATGTATATATGCCTGTGGTAGGAATTTAAACTCTCATCATATAGGAACTCATCATGTGTTATTTTAAAGATTTTCCAAAGATAAAATTCTCCAGAATTCTAGCATCTCTAGGAATAGATAAACAGCAGCTCAACCTTCCCATATCATATCCGTTAACGACTTAGACTTTAGATCAAGTACTCATCCCACAAGTTCAGATTTAGAGCAAATCATAATTCATAACAGTCATGCCTAAACTTGAGAGAGATTTCAATTTTAAGAACTAGTCATGGCAGAGCAACTATTCATCATTTCCATGAGAGAGCTTATCATGAGGGTTCATAGCAAATTTTATTTATTTATTTATTTAGCAAACTAAGCAAAGAAAAGCACAAAATCTTTATTTGGGTTTTCATGATTATGCATCTCTTATTATTTGAGTAAAGTATAAATGCGAGTAGAAACACTTAGCTGGATAAATGGGGGTGCTCTCCCCCAAGCTAGATTTTGACGTAATTTCTTCTGATGTAGCTAGCAGGTGGCAGAGGTGTATTTGAAAGTCAGCAACATTCTGACAGCGATTAGAATGTCCTCCGTCTGCTAGTCTTCTTGATTCTTAAATTCTGTAGAGCTCAAATAGACAACAAAGTTTTGTGGAACTGGTTAAGTGTTAGCATAAATATCTAGCCTTTATCATATTGAGCCTCCTCAATAACTATTACTTATTTAGCAGGATTATGCATTTATTATTTTTATATTTTTTTATTGTAAGATGAAAACTTATTTATTTTATTTTTATGCCACCACAGTGAATGTACTTATGGGTTTTATGCCATGAGCATACTCACATGGGGTTTACTATTTTTTTTAACATTTTTATTTTCTTTTCAAGATAGCATGAACCTGATTAACTAAGCAAACTATTGAATGGAAAAGGATAACTACCAAGTTTACCTCTTGGCAAGGCGTTCGGTATTTTTAAGTCCTCCGAACGGGACTCCTTGTGTTTTCAGTCGTCCTGGGATTCGCTAGGTGGCGTAGTCGGTGATTCCGGTGGCGCCTCCTCTTCGTGTATAACTATCTTCTTCTCTCCACACATGACTCGGTGCTACGGTCTCCTCATGACAGTTCTGTTCAAGCTGTATGTCTTCAGACCTTATCACTTCTCCTTCGTAGTCTACCCATCCGTTCTTGATGATTTTGCCTCCTCTGGTTGCGGTTGCATCGTCTTCTTCTTGTCCTGACCTGCTTAGAGTCTTCAACTATATAGTTAGGGTCAGTAAAACAGCGGCATACCTTCTCAGAGGGGAAGTGCATGTGGACTTCTCCGGTTCCAATATAGATGATGGCTTTGGTAGTGTTGAGGATCGTACTCGTCGTCTCCCATGTCAATGACCTGAAAATCGTCTGGAGCTGAATGTATCTTGGTTGTAGGAGCATGGTTCCATGCAGGAGCTGATAAGTGACTGCGGCTATTATGTTGTCGTCAGATCTGGTGTCGTAGAGTGTCTTCTAAAAAGAGTATCTATTGATTGTGCACTCGATGCTTGGAACACCAGGGTCATCCTTCTTGATTAGGAAAGGCGACTTGAGTTGACGATCTTGACCTCCTCCGACAAGGATCCAATGTTTTAAGTATTCTAGTCAAAACTTCTCACTGTCTTCATCCTTTAGGTGCATCATTTGTTTAGGTGTGGACCTTGACGTCTGCACCTCTTGATATGGAGTCACCCATGTTCTTTGTTTGCCCAGCAGTTCGAAGTGCGGTGTTGGCAATATCCTGCTCAGTGTGTTTGTGCTCGTAGATCCAGGTTCTTCACTAGGTGAAATCTGGGAGTTGTAAAACTCCTCCATGTTTTGTTTGAAGTGTACCTATTCATAGAGACAAGGCAGAGATCAAGTGCATGGGCCCTGTTGGTGGAAAACACCAACAGAACCAAAAGTGTATTTATTCTTCTCTAACCTTAAGCATAGTGAGCAAGACAAAGTTAATGGATCATGAGTGTAGCATTTAAAACATTTGTTAGATCAGATGGCTCAACCTAATGGAAAGATAATCTATCTATATTTATGTTTTGTTTATATCTTCCAAAGATTGAATGTGCAACACTTTAGCTTATATGATTAGGAGTGTGGGATCATGAAGGTGGTACTAAGAACAAAGATTAAAGGACTAAACATGTTGAATTAATTGAGTTGGTTAATCTGGAGTTATAAATGATACATGTTTGTCTCTTTATTTTAAGTGAATGCCAGAACAAAGGAAAAACTTATAAAAGCGATAATCAAGTACCTTAAGATGTCACCTTACTTGAAGAGTGATGGTATAGTATCACCTTGTGGAAGCTTTCCTTTCTTAGCGGTTGTGCATCGTGTTTGTGGCACCCTACATAGATCATCTCTTTATGATGAATGAGCTATGTCCTTCTTGTGCAAATTGTTAAACTTCATGTGTCTCCTTTGTCTCCAGTGAGTTTGTATCTCAAGACTTCCCAGGTTGATATTGAAAGTTTTTCTGCAGGGGTTAGTCCAACAAAATATACCAATGTCTACACAAGCAGTTTTTAGTTCAATAATCGAACTAGACTCCATGTCTAATCAGATTAAGGAAGGCTGTTTAACCTAAGCACCATGCTTAATTTAAAAGCCAATAGAAGTATGTGCAGTACTTCCAAACCAACACTTACTTAAGATAAACATAGGTAGCATGATGGCATTTATAGAGATCTACTCAAGTGAAGATAAAGTAGTGTGATTAGTATTTAACAAATTGAGCATGTCTCAAAGGTAAGGGCAACCAACATAGCAACATGGCAAATGATGTTTTTATGTAAAGTACTCCCCCAAGCTTGAAGTTTGCAAAATTCAAGATTGGATGAATTTAATTCAATGTTGCATGATGATTGGATGGGCATACCTTGCGCTTGTCATTCCTCGGATCTTCTTGCTCCAATCTTGGAAAGGTTAGTGGCAAGAATACCCGAAGGAATATTTCTACAATTATCTCAATATGCTCAATACACAAGGCAATGTTGCAAATAATTAGAAGTTCATGTTACGATCTGATAAGCGCTTGTTTAAGGACGCTAAGCTTATCCCTAGGAAATCATCAAGTTATGTTGGTGAAGTCGTTTCCCCTCCAACACCAACCTATATCAAGATTAACTCAACGAGATCTGCAATATTTATTATAGACATATGCATCGACAACCGCTCTTTTAAAGTTGTTATAAATAGAAAAGAAGAGGGGGTTGGAGATCTCAAATGTAATAAGGATGGAGAGACCAATTGATTGGAGAGATGTTTTATATGAGCAAGGACTGGGTGAGGTATTTATGAAATAACTTCCATGCTCACTGCTGTTTCTCTCATTCTCAAACTCCAAGGATGATTCTTCATGAATGGTTAAAATTCCTCTAGGATTGTCTCTCAAGTTTGTTTTATCTATCCATTCAATGGTGATAGCACATGGATTTTTAATGCCCTCTAGCCATTGATGTTGCTCTTCTCGATCCTCCTTCTTATGCATGGGATGTCTAGAGAGATTCATAGGATTATCGGGAGGATCAAGAGAAAGAGCATAGTAGAATTTATTAAGCTCAAGGATGGGTTGGATAGCCGAATCATGGGATTGAAATGTTTGGAAATCGGCTATTGAAACTTCCTCTCCTTGTATGGGAGATGATTCCTTCTCTATCTCTAAGATTTTTCTATATAGACTAGTACAAGAAGGATGTCCACAAATGAAGACATACCTTCCTTTACTAATAGATAAAGAAAGAAAGACTCTACCAAAAATTATATGATTAAGACCAATGTGAAAATATCTTGGAAAAACATGGTCTTGTAGGGCTAGGTCTAAACCAGAATTTATAGAAAGATTAATAGATTCCCTAGGTGTAGCTAAAAGTGCATTATCTTCTTGATTAAAAGATAGGACCTCGGCTATAGAAAAGGGTTGGTTTTGACCTATTGGAATCAACTCCGGACACAGATCATAATTAGGGGCAGGACTTGTTGACTCCCATGGTCTATGGCTGGTCTCCGAAGGTGCAAAGAATTTAATAATAGGTATGGAATTTGAGTTATCCATAAAGATAAAAATAAAAAGATAAAAGAATAAAAGTATAAAAGTATAATACAAGATAATAGCAAGACTCAAAGTTATCTCAGCAAACCGTCTTTCTCCCCGGCAACGGTGCCAGAAATGCTTGTTGATATTTGGTAACGCAATAAGGAAATGATCCGCAAGCGCACGGATATCGGTGAGCATTTCACCCGGGAGGTTATTCAGAGTTATCGTATTTATATTTTTACCACTGGAAGAAAGGGTGCATCTGACTAACCAAATCTATTGCTACTATCCCTTTAGGCTACAAAGAATGTCTCTCGATGTGAGCGATGTATAGAGAAGACTGCAACCGTAGTCTCGTTCTAATCTTAGTAAGGATGATCTACTGTTCTATTAGGGAAGCTTACGGAATCTAGACACCACAAAGGATGTTCGACCCGCACCTATAAACCTACCCGTCCTGCTAACAAGATATGGGATACAGAGGTAACTCAGAAATGTCACGTTCCTCGCTACTACCACGGTCTAGCTAGTCAGGGGATATCTATGAGTACCCTAGCCTAAACACCACGTTTATGCTAGCAATGATTACTCTAATACTCAACCGGAAGAGGATTAAAGTAAACTCATAAACCAAAGAACAATAAAACAAGAACTTACTAGAATTAGAAGTCGAATTACTGAAGAATCTTAGAAGCAAGCCTCGGGTTAGGAGACTTGATCCCGCAGGTACAACTCGAAGTAGACACCGACAGGCCGGCCTTCCTCCGATCTACACCTCCACTCTATCTCTCTCAATCTAGTAGAAACTAGAAGATCTATTTCTACTTACATTGGTTGCTAAGCCTAAAAAGAAATATTATTTAGAGAAGAGGTTTTCCTTCGAGGGCACCCCTCAATCTCTATGATAATTTCTTGTCTTCTCCAGGGGCCAGGGGGGTCTCCTTATATAGTCCTCCTCCCCTATGCGTTTTTGGTTCAGCAGGCGATGTGGTACTAAACTTTCCACCATATCTCATTAAAATGCACATAGGCCTTAATGGACCAAAATCTGATTTGGGCCCAATTAATCCCGCAGCTCTTTTATGTGGAGTGCTTCTTTTATTAATATCTCTTGATTCCGAACTCCAAATATAGCAAATAATATATGCATTTCGATCAGCTCGACGAGATCTTTGCAATGATGTACTCCATTCTGTGATTGGTGGAAACACTTGGGCGGGCGCCCAAGGGGAGAGGGCGGGCGCCCTGCCCCCGGGCCCGTTCGGCCTCCCGTTCATTCCCGTGGCTTTTGGAGTCTTCTAGATGATAGAAAATTGCGCGGCACGTTAATATCTCTATGTAATCCCGACGTGTGGGCCTTTCTTCCATATTTCCTGATAACCCCTGCAGAAATAGACAAACACCAAAACTCGTGGAATTCTGTCAGATAAAACCCTAAGTCTAGGTGTTGGTTGCATTTGGATCCTTTTCTTTATTTATTTGATGATTATATTTGATACTTAAGGACCGTCAACACCAATTACTTTCGTTCTTATCGGCAACTTACTTCCTCTGTTTTACACAGGTCGACGATACACCACCGTTAGTCAACAGAAGTGGCAAGCTGATCGAACTCCTCCCATCGGGCCCGATCTCTTTGATCGGCAACAATGCACCAAGCTTGGCGGCTTTAATGCACCGGGGCGTGCGTTTCAAGAAAATTACCACCAAGCGGGCCAAGACATCTCCATCGGTCGCTGCTGCTGCTTTGGTGCAAGCTTTCAATGTAGAAAATCTTTACTTCTTCAATTTATACTGATTCTATTCTATACTTACACAGCCTTTTCAGGATACATCGGCTGCCATGGGAACTTCATCGGTAACTTTCACTGTTTCGACCAAAATTCTATTAATACTCCGTCACGCTTGTACTTATGAAACTTCTGTTGTTGTACCAGCAATCCGGCAAATCGGCAAAAACCAGAAGTACCAAGACAAGTGCCGATGCCCCCCAGGCTAGTCAAGCTAAGAGAAAGGGCCCCAAGAGTACTAAGTCACAAGCAAAGCGTCAGAAAACAGCAACGCCTCCTCCTCCTCCTCTAGGGTCACTGATTCATGTGGATTCGTCCCCTTCTTCACCAGAGGCTCAGACACAACAAGCACCATCTGCACCTCAGCCACAAGAAGAACCTCAGCCAGAAGAGACATCAGCCGATGTACATGAGCAGACCGCCGATCCAGTGGGTTCAATCGTAGCATCGGTAGTCTCCTCAATTCAGACAAGCACTGCACCCCCTCAAGGTAAAGTACTGTCCATAAAATTATTGCCGATGGATCTGTTTCTCCAACTTATAACAACCATTATCATTTTTTCAGTTAACATTATTCCATCGGCAACTCCAGCCGATCAACCCGTGGTGCCATCGGCATCAACTAGCCAAAGACGAGAAATAGCTCTGAAACAAGTAAGTTATTTGACCTTCGTCCTTTATTTCACTAACATTTGGTAATCAAATAACCTATTTCCTTTTCCTTTTCAGGAGCAAGATTCTCCTGATAGCCTGTTCTCCTTCGCCATTGAAATTTCTGATGATGAAGGCGAGGAAGCAAGCTCTTCTCAAGCAGTCAGGATTTCATCAGCAGAAATCAGAGCAAAGCTAGAAGATCTGTTGGCCCTGCTTCATCAGGATACAGCTCAACTGGTTGATGACTCTGATCCAGTCAAGGCTCTGTTTAAAGCTCTTAGAGGCCAAATCCCTGCCAATGCCAAAGAGATCCTCTTCAAGGCTGCACATTTGGAGAGCCGTCAGCTCCAGTACCAAAAGGCCACTCAGCGCCTTGCCGATAGAGCCACCCATGCCCAACTCTCAGAGGAGGTAATGAAAGTGAAACACCTTGCCGATGAGAAACACAAGAGCATCGGCATCCTACAATCTTCAGGAGAGACACTGAGGCAGAAAATCTCTGACCTATCGGCAAAAAGAGAAACCCTATTAGCAGAGCTCAAGCAGGTAGAAGAGGCTCTTTCCCAAGCTTAGCAAGAAGAAAGTCAGCTACCCGAAATGATCAAGACCCTAGAACAAGAGCAAAACATTCAAGCCTGCAAGGCATTGCAGATGGAGAAGAAGCTGAAGCCAGTGGAGGGCTCTGTCGATAAAGACATCAAGGAGATAGAAGAAGCCGATCAAATTCGTCTGCGTGCCATATCGGTGATCCAAGCTCTGCTGAATGTATAAGCTCTTCATTGGCGGCGTGTTTTGCTCTTTCTTCAAAAACTACTGATTATTTTGGTCTAGCCGATAGGACTGTTATCGGCATCCTTTTGAAACATCGTATTTAGTCCCAGATACATTTCAATCCAGCCGATAGGAGTGTTATCGGCACTTAAACTTTTATGCATGGACCCATATGCTTGGGTAATACCTCTTTAAATATTTTCCATTCAATGCTCTAGGAAATTCAACTCCTTCGAGAGTTTCCAAAATATAGGCATTACCAGGAGCAGACCGATTTATCCGATAAGGACCTTTCCAATTGGGAGACCACTTACCAAACTTTGAACTTTTAGTCCCAATCGGTAATATCAGTTTCCATACCAAATCACCATCGGCAAACTCCTTAGCCTTTACCTTTTTATCACACCACTTAGCAACTCTCTTTTTATTTTCTTCTATACTTATCAAAGCTTTGAGCCGATGTCCTGCTAAATCATCTAACTCATCTTTCATCAAAGTAGCATAGTCATCGGCAGTCAACTGATCCTGGAAAGATAGTCGCCTAGACCCAGTCTTAATTTCCCATGGTAGTACTGCATCGTGCCCATACACCAACTGATAAGGTGAAACTTTGGTCGACCCATGACAAGCCATCCGATATGACCATAAAGCTTCATTCAACAATGTATGCCACCTCCGAGGATTTTCCTCAATCTTCCGTTTGATAAGTTTAATAATTCCTTTGTTAGATGCCTCGGCCTGCCCATTGGCTTGAGCATAATAAGGAGAAGAATTCAACACTTTAATTCCCATACCGATTGCAAATTCATCAAACTCTCCTGATGTAAACATAGTACCCTGATCGGTAGTAATTGTTTGAGGAATACTAAATCGGTACACAATATGCACTTTCACAAAATCAATCATATTAGCCGATGTAACTTTCTTCAAAGGAATAGCTCAACCCACTTAATGAAATAATCAGTGGCAACTAAGATGAACTTATGCCCTTTGCTCGATGGAGGGTAAATCTGGCCGATTAGATCAATAGCCCATCCCCGGAACGGCCAAGGTTTAATAATGGGATTTATGGCCGATGCGGGTTCCCTTTGAATATTGCCAAATTTCTGACATCCTTGACATCCTTTGAAATACTTAAAACAATCCTCAAGTATGGTCGGCCAATAATACCCATTTCTCTTGATCATCCATTTCATCTTAAAAGCCGACTGATGTGCTCCACACACTCCTTCATGGATTTCTCCCATCAAACTTTTAGCTTCATCATCACCTAAGCACTTGAGAAGAACCCCATCTATTGTTCTATAATATAGCTCATCCTCGAGGAGCACATACTTGATAGCTTGAAACCGGATATGCCTCTCAACCTTCTTAGATGGATCCCTTAAATAATCAATGACCTCCTTTCTCCAATCATCGGCACTATTTACCGATAACACATTCAATATGGGTTGATATCCCGAGGCATGCTAAGTCAACCGATTAGCCTCCTCATTATGTAACCGAGGAACATGCTCTAATCGGAAATCCTTGAATTCCTTTAATAGTTGCATACTCTTTTCATAATAGGCTATCAGGATCTCGTTTCAGCATTCATAAATTCCAGCCAGTTGATTTATGACAAGCATAGAATCTCCGAAAATTTCAACAGCATCAGCCTGAACTTCTTTTAATAATTCCAACCCTTTGATCAAAGCTTGATATTCAGCTTGATTATTTGTTGACGTGGCAACAATCGACAAAGAGAACTCATACTTCCTTCCTTGTGGGGAGATTAGTACTATGCCGATTCCTGCCCCCCTGTCACACGTGGATCCATCAAAGAAGAGAGTCCAAGGAACAATTTCCAAAGTACCCGTCATACCACAATATTGAGTTACAAAATCAGCCATAATCTACCCCTTAACTGCCTTAGCCGATTCGTAATGTAGATCAAATTCCGACAATGCCAAAATCCATTTACCGATTCTACCACTCATAATCGGCATAGATAACATGTATCGGACTACATCATCTTTGCATATAACAGTGCATTCGGCCGATAGCAAATAGTGCCTTAATTTGATACATGAAAAATATAGGCATAAACATAATTTTTCAAATGCCGAATACCTGGTCTCAGCATCAATCAGCCTTCTACTCAAATAATAAATCACACGTTCCTTCCCTTCAAATTCTTGAATCAAAGCCGAACCGATAACCATCCCATCGGTAGACAAATACAATCTAAAAGGCTTTTCTTGCTGAGGTGGGATCAGAACTGGAGGATTTGTCAAATAATTCTTGATTTCATCCAAGGCTAATTGTTGCTCTTTTCCCCATACAAACTCTTGATCGGCTTTCCATTTAAGCAAAGGGCTAAAAGCACGAATTTTACCAGACAAATTAGATATAAACCGCCTGATAAAATTTACCTTGCCGATCAAAGACTGGAGTTCAGTTTTGTTGGTAGGAGCTGCTATCTTGTTGATGGCATCAATAGATCTCCTACTAATTTCAATTCCTCTCTGATGCACCATGAAACAAAGAAATTGCCCTGCCGATACGCCAAATGCACAATTATTAGGATTCATTTTTAAACCATGTTTCCTTGTACACTCCAACACCTTTTGCAAATCGGCAAGATGCTTTGTGAAATCTCCAGACTTAACCACCACATCATCAATGTAAATTTCTACCAGCTTGCCGATGAACTCATGAAAGATAAAATTCATAGCCCTCTGATAAGTAGCACCAGCATTTTTCAAGCCAAAGGTCATGACTATCCATTCAAACAACCCAACATGACCAGGACATCTAAATGCGGTCTTTGGAATATCTTGTTCAGCCATGAATATCTGATTATATCCTGCATTGCCATCCATGAAGCTAATAATCCGATGTCCAGCTGCAGCATCAACTAGCAAATCGGCAACTGGCATTGGGTAGCCATCCATCGGCGTAGCCTTGTTAAGATTTCTGAAATCAATGCAGACTCGAAGCTTCCCATTTTTCTTGTAAACTGGAACAACATTAGAAATCCACTCGGCATACCAACACTGCCGAATAAATTTAGCTTCAATAAGTTTAGTTATTTCGGCCTTAATATCAGGAAGGATATTAGGATTACATCGGCAAGCCGGCTGCTGATGTGGCCGAAATCCAGATTTGATAGGCAACCGATGTTCAACAATGGATCGGTCTAAACCAGGCATCTCAGTATAATCCCAAGCAAAGCAATCTTTATATTCCTTTAACAAATCGGTTAATTGTTGCTTACACTCAGAATTTAACTTAGCACTAATAAAAGTAGGCCTTGGCTTATCTCCATTACCTATATCTACTTCTACTAAATCATCAGCCGATGTAAACCCCTGGCCTAATTTTCCATCATTGGCGAACCTATCCATTAAAACTCCTCATCAGAACCGACTGCTTCGATCGGTGGAATTTCATAATCGGCAACCTTGAGGAAATCCTTTTCCCAAATTTCTCTAGAGATGCACCTGGTCCTTTCATAAGTGTCTGCCTCTGCAGATGCAATGACGTATGAAGAATCTCCTGGGACAATCTCAATCTTGTCGCCTACCCACTGAACCAAACATTGGTGCATTGTAGACGGGATGCAACAATTGGCATGGATCCAATCTCTCCCCAACAATAGGTTGTAAGCACCCTTTCCACTGATCACAAAGAAAGTTGTCGGCAAGGTTTTGCTACCGATGGTCAACTCGACGCATATTGCTCCCTTAACCGGAGACACATTTTCTTCGAAGTCTTTTAGTATCATATCGGTCTCGGTCAAATCTCGATCTCCTTTCCCAAGCTTCCGATAGACTGCATATGGCATAATATTAATAGCAGCCCCACCATCAACTAATATCTTGGTCATCGGCTGCCCATCAACCCTTCCTTTGACGAATAGAGCGTTAAGATGCTGCATTTCATTGTCGGAAGGCTTTTCAAAGATAGCCGTCATCGGATCCAGAGCCAACTGAGCTATCTGGTCGAAAAATCCAACTCCTCATCATCACTGGACGGCGCAAGGAACTCCATCGGCAACATAAATACCATGTTAACATCTGTCGATGGCCCTTTTCCTTTAGGATCCGGCTGCTGCTGATCTCCAGATTTGCTAGAATTCTCCCCTCTGCTCAAATCTTCTCGTCTTTCTCGCTGCAACCTTCTTTTCTGCGTTCTAGTCAACCCCTCTGGACAACATTGCGGCTGTCTTACCGATGGACGATGATTTTCCCTTGACTCCACTCGATAAGTATTAGCATCCCTACAAAATATGAACTCATCGGGTACTCATGCATCCGCCATTTCTTCATCTTCTTCTTGGCTCTTGGGAAAGTACCCGACACGATCACCAAGTCTGTTAGGCACACTGGGCCTGCCCCCCAACCGATCATGAACCGAAGCTCTCCCCCTAATCGGCCCATTAAATCGCCGATCATTGTTTTGATACCGCCGATTAGGTCTATCATACCAATCATAACCATTGCACTCAGGGCAGTCTCTAACAGTGGACAAATTGATGTTCTGTTCCCAACAGTGGATAAAGAACGAGCAATTCCGATGATCTTTATGCCGATTCCACTCCTGCCGGCGTCTTTCTTCTTTCCGACGATAATCCTCCTGTTGGCGCTGATACCGATCTTCACGTTGTTGCCTGGTTTCCCGATGCCTTCTATGAGTAATTACAATAACCGATCGGGGAAGCCTTCCTGAGCTGGTTCCTTCCTGAATCAGACCTTTGCCTTTAGCATCATCGGTAGTAATCTGATGTTAAGGATCCACTGATGCACTTCTTTCAGCTGCCTCTAATGTTAAAACCTTGGTCTTTCCCTTAGCATCCAACATATTTGTTGGGAACAGATGCTGGTCGATCTTCATCGGCTTCTGAACTTTGGAATTGTCAAACTTAATTCTCCCAGATTCTATAGCCGATTGCAGCTGTTGCCTAAAAACCTTGCACTCATTTGTGCTGTGAGATGTTGCATTGTGCCACTTGCAGTACTTCATCTTCTTTAATTTTTCAGCTGATGGAATCACATGATTGGGTGATAACTTGATTTGCCCTTCCTGAAGTAGAAAGTCAAATATCCTATCGGCCTTGGTGATGTCAAATGCAAATTTCTCTGGCTCTTTATGCCCAAAATGGCAAGACATCGGCTTCTTATTTTTTACCCACTCTGCCAAGCCGATGACTGGTTCCTCATCAGAGTCTGAGCTTGCTGCCTCATCGACAAATGACACCTTTTTATTCCATGCTCTCTTAGGCTCAAAGGGTTTGATATCTTGGTCAGAAATCCTCTGCACCAAGTGACTTAGGCTCTCGAACTCTTGAGAAGCATTCTTGTCTCTGATATGTGGCAACAATCCCTGGAAAGCCAAATCGGCTAGCTGCCGATCATCCAGAACCAGACTATAGCACTTATTCTTAACCTCTCGCAACCTCTGCACAAAGCTCTCAACTGATTCATCATTGCATTGCTTCAGCCTGACTAAATCGGTAATCTTCTTTTCATGGACTCTAGAAAAGAAGTATTTGTGGAATTGTTTCTCTAGATCGGCCCAAGTGATTACTGAGTTGGGAGGTAACGAAATAAACCAAGTAAAAGTCGATCCAGGAGAACAAGCGAACCCTTAACTCATCTCTGTTAGCAGCTTCTCCACATTGGATGATAAACCTTTTAACATGTTCCATAGTCGATGTATCATCCTGTCTAGAAAACTTAGTGAAATCTGGTACCTTGTACCGATTTGGAAGTGGAATTAAGTCATATACAGGAGGATACAGTGTCCGATAAGAGTAAGTGTTGACTTTGGGTTTTATCCCAAATTGGTCTCTCATCACTTCAGCTATCTTATCAGCCCAATAAGCATCGGCATCTTGCCGATGAGGCGGCTGTGGATCTGGCACCTGCTGATAAGTTTCCACGTGTCTCTGAGGTGCACGATCTGCATGGAACATTGGATTAACCATCTGGCCACCAATTTGCTGACCAAGATTCATCGGCTGGTTGACCAACCCTTGATTCTGAAACCTAGGTTGGATTTGTCCTTGTTGAAACCCTACAGCCTGATGATTCTGCTGAGGCATCTGTGGAAAGACTAACTGCCCTATCCATCCACTGTTAGCATTCATCGGCATAGATCCTGCCGATGACTGGTAATTGGGCATCATCATTGAATTGACATACCCTGGCTGTGTCATGAACCTCTGCTGCGTCGCCATTGGATCTGCCGATGCATTAGGCATCTGGAACGT
This sequence comes from Sorghum bicolor, assembly GCF_000003195.3. Classification (NCBI taxonomy): domain Eukaryota; kingdom Viridiplantae; phylum Streptophyta; class Magnoliopsida; order Poales; family Poaceae; genus Sorghum; species Sorghum bicolor. Next base: position 16,429,218 of record NC_012878.2, on the reverse strand, counting down.
TGGAGCTTGAGAATTCCCAGTGTAAGGTCTTGCAGTAGTAGTTGTAGAGTACTGGGGATTTTGATTCATCGGCGGATTTGGAGGTGCCGATGCCATAGGAGCCTTGCCTATCACGTCAGCCACTTGAGATGACCCAGGACTCTTTGCCATCAATTCCGGGGGCATACCATAGCCCCACCAGTTGGGAGGAACAGTCCCTGACACTGCCGATGCCAATAGATCTGTGGCAAGCTTGATTTGCCCATCTGATGTTGATGGATTGGTTGTCATTGGTGTAGACTGCGCATCAGTGATCCCTAATGTGCTTGGAGGAGAAGTAGCTTCTATACTCACAACGGCTGTAGTAGCCGATGGAGCCGTGACCAATGATGACCCCGGCTGATGATAGGCAGGACCCACATAAGTTGGTGGTACTTGTCCTTCTTTGAAAGATCTAGCCACAGCGTTGAAAATCGTGTTGGACAGCACACCAGCTTGATTGATTAAGGCACGGTTAATAGCACTGACAACCATGTCTTGAAGTTTACCACGATTGGCTTCAAAAGTAATTTGCCGAGGCATCGGCAACGCTTCCTTCTAGATCACCTCGCCACTCCTGTTGATATTGAAGGATTTCAAGCATAGATGCTTGTAGTCCTCCATGGCTTTTGCCATAGCTTGCTTCTCCTCATCTCTGAGATTGGCTTCCGTCACGGGGATGCCGTTCTCCAAGTCGAAATCAGTGTTCGACAAGTTGATCTTGATCTTGAATCTCTATCCTACCGGGCGTGCCAAAAGATGTGTTGGTGCAAAAGCTGATATGCAAACACAAAGGGCTAATACCCGATTCAAACGTTAAAGCGTGCCAGCCAATTTGACCTTACAATCGACAAAGGTGGTAACTCAAACACTTTGGTCCCGACAATAGCGATGCGCCCGGATGTCACGGCCAAGACGTGCTCACGCGGAACTTGAGAACGCACCGAGTTTGACTCGATGAATTTCTAAGAACTCGTAATAAAAGGAAAATATGACGAAGTCGTCGAAAAAGTAGATACTGGAATATGAGTAAAAACTTGTGTTTGATTGATTGATAGATTGCCTATTGCATTGCCACGGGGTCTAAATTTATACCCTGTCCTAAGGAGCTACAACCAGACACGACTAGAACTCAAATTCCAATTTAAACGGAATCCGTATAAAAAACGAATCCTAATAACTAAGGAAAACATTAAACTATCCCCCGTAACTGATCGGGACACTGCCACGAATCAATCGGCAACCTCCGCGCTTTTCTTCAGAGTCATCGGCAGACTACTTGTTATAGCCATCGGCAAACACCGGCACTGGTCATCAGCACGAACACGTCACCACTTCTGGACTTGGTTATATTCGGTTGTTTCCCCATCGGCAACCACCTTCATCGACAACTCCCTTGTAGACTAGTCACCATTGCTCCATCTGCCGAGCCAGGTACGTATCAAAAGATATGTGTCCAAAAATGGTGTCAACAAGGGCGTTGCTCAATCTGTTCAATGCGGGTGACTAGATTGTTCACATTGCATGTCAGCTCGGTCATAAGATTACGTTGTTCAGTGATGAACGCTGTAAGTTCACCCTTGGACAGACAATCATTGAAATCCGTCGAAGATCTTGCCATAGTTAGAAAATAGGGAAAAACAACAGCAAAGGATTATCCCTATCAACTAAAAGGAACCAAGAGGTGGTGGTGGTGGTAAAAGTGGAATACAAAATCAGAAGCGGCTTACCACCGTCTTACAAGTGTTCTTACCAAAGCCAAACAGGAGCAAAACCAAATTGGCAAAGTAATCTGTTATTGAGCGTCTGTAAACAGTTGCAAGATGAACCTATGCTGACAGAAGTATATGTGGAGCTTTGGACAGGCACAATTTAAGTAGCAAGGATTAGCAATATTCGAATGCAGAGTTAGCTAAGTTCAATAAGTATCCAAAGGACAAATCACAATTGCTGGCTAAGACGTGTCTAGACGTAGTGCAACAAGGTACGATGGAAGGAACTCAGCAAACAAGCAATAGAGCAGAATTTTCTTTTATCCTGATTTTTCTTGGATTTTCCCAAAAGGCACTTGTAGGAATCAATATTTTTTATTTTTTCACTATTTGTTTATATTTTTCTCTGAACAAGGATCAGAAAAGATGTAACCACAAAAATAGGCAACTACAACTGAGATCAGATGTGGTCTACAGAACTTCAGCAAGTTCTTCGAAAAGCGTGCAAAACCCTTGTCAATTTTTTTCTTTATTTTCCTGAATTTTTTGGCAATTTTTCTGAGACCAAACAGACCGAAGCCAAGTTTGGGTCGGGTTCAAATGATGTCAACAAGCTGCTGTAAGAATTTCATATTTTTTTAATAAACGAGCAAAAAGTTATGCCTATTTTACCGAAGGTATCTCAAGTTATGTTTTTCAGAAGGCACAACATGGCGTCGGCGGCGGCGGCAGTTAGGGCAAAGTGTCCCTAAACTCCAACACCGATCACAGGATGAATCATCCCTGTGACTAATAGCAGTAGGTATTCACCTGATGAAGATGTAAGGAGGGCTGCGATGTAGGCAAAATAACAGCGGCTGACAACCTATCTAAGTTAGCGCGGCGGCGAGAGATCACACAAGGCAGCTAGTGGAGGCAAGTCGAGTAATGTGATGGCTTTGACTTGTTGTTTGGAAATAGTGGATAGGATAGCGGCGGAAGCTAAGAACATCAACGGTGCAAATGAACTACGACGACGAACACAATCAAAACCAGCAACTAGACTCAACCACGGACACAAACTCAACAAAGCAAATCTGAAAACGAAATTGCAAGGCACAATGAGTGATAGGACAACAGAAAATGAAATTTTTTTGGGCTTTTTGTGGACTGTAGGTAATGAACAAATATGAATCTAGGGCAAACGAGATTATACCCTATGGTAAACCTGAGATATCTGATAGATGAGGGTCAGGCCTGATCTTCCGAGAGGTAACTGGTAAATTTGATTGTGGAGAACACGACGTTGGCAATCTGGCTTCAAATCAGCATGATTCAAACCCTGCAACCGTTACACCACTGCTCCATTGGTTATCAACCATGCACAACTTGATTGACCTCGCCAAGAAGGCTATTCCTGCAAGCGAATCGAAGAACACAAGCAAGAAAGTATAAACACGCAATCTAAAATTGCAGATATGAATGACACAAATATTCAATGAGGGTTCAAGAACTCGGTTCCAAAGGACTAATCGACACAGTGGAGGAGATCAAGAACGGGGGCCCTGGATCACTGTAAAAGGATTTGTCACCACAATTACAATGAACGATTCAGTTTCTCGATGGAAAACTAAACTGTAAACAAAACCCAAGTCTAATCAATGACGGCTGCATGGAATATAAATGAGAAGCGACCTAGGGTTGGAGGCGACCAGGGGGAGGCACCCACAACATGGGCTTAAGGCCCGAATTCGATACATGACTAAGTTGGCGCAAAATAGGTGACGTAGCATTTTGTCATGGACATAACGATTAATCCATGAAAGGTGTGGAGCTGGGAACAGATCCAAAATGACGGCGTCGTTGTCCCCTTTCCAACGAGTCCAAGATCACCCCGTTTCGATGTCGTATGAAGAAGTTATGATCAAAACACTGACGACATGTTTGTTGAATCTAAGAGTGACGTGGTAGCTGAGTTGGAGAAGAATTGCAACTTGGAAAAGATGATGGTGTCAACGTATCTAGCGTAGCGATGTCCTCATCAATAGTGATCATAACAACTAGAATTGTTGGATAGGTAGCTTGCAAACACTCCTTTATAGCTAGAGCAAAAAGCTTTGCTTTGTTATTTACTAACCTCTTGCTCTAGTGAGTTTGTAGAATTTTTAAATAGGCTATTCACCCCCCTCTAGCCTTATTAGGACCTTTCATACGCTCGTCGAGGGATGTGTTCTTGCTGACCAAGTTAGTGTTCACCTTCTCGACCCTTTCGAAGGAGCTAGCCATCTCTGACTTCTTGACCCGTAGGTCCTCGATCAGCTTTCCTGACGCGGCAATGGCTCCCTCCTCCTACAGGATCTTCTATAGCTGATCGACATCACTGGCCAAAGCACGGGAGTGCCTCCTCTCTTTTTTGAGCTCCTCCTTAGCCTTTTTCTCCTCCTCCTGAGCAACGCCTTTCATAGCCGCATATTCCATGGCCAGCGTTTTCACATCAGTGTACCTTTCTTTTGCAGTGGCTAAATCGATGTACCTTTCTTTTGTAGTGGCTAAACCCGCTCAGTGAGTAGGAGGACGTCCTGTTCCGCCTCCTTCTTGCCCTCCTTTGCCTTGGTGGCTTCCTCCCTGGATTGGGCGGCTTCCTCTCAAGCCTTCTCAGCTTCCACCTTGGCCTTCTCGGTGTCATCTTAGGCGATGTAAATCTTCCCATTCATCGTTGCTAAGGCACCTCGAGCCTCGACCAGGTCATCCTCCTTCTTTTGTTTATCTATCAGGGCTTGGAGTAGCTCCTTTTGCCGCTTGAGAAGCGTCTCCTGAGACTAAAGGAGCATGTGCTCCAGAACGAAAACCTGCTCCCATCCACCCTTGGTCGCATGAATAATGCATGATTTCTCCCGGGAGGTCTCCTTCAAATCGTGAGGAAGAAAGTGCAAGGGCAGATGTCAGTAGGAGTGTGTCTGAAACCTACAACACTAAAAAACATGGGAAGGAGGGCATTTATGAAGAAAGCCTTGGGAAGATCCTTGCTGATGATGTTGATGGACAAGTCGAGAGCATGCTTCAGCCAAAGTCGCAGCTCCTCTACGTTCTCCCACTTCTCGACCTCGGCGCGGTTGTCCATCTCGAGCAACGCTTCTTCTGAGAGGACTGTGTCCAAGAGGCAGAATTTTTGGGTCCCCCAGTAAGGAAGTTCCTCCTTGGCCCGCTCCTTCACCGAGCGCAAAATGTTCTCCGCGAACTCAGTCGTGCCCCCATGACGCAACATCAGATTGACCAATGTGGGAAACCTTTGATCTTCTTCTCCAAACTCAGAGGGGCCAGCCTCGTCTGCCCATGGTGCCTTGCTCACGAAGTAACCTGGGGCGACCCCCTTGGGACCATACGTGGTCCTCCGAGGCTCCAACTCCACGTTGGTCGGCGGACGCGCAAGGTGAGCCAGAGCCATGACCCAGTCATCCTGACCTGGCTCAGCGGGATGAGAAGTTGGTTGCCCCGGCTTCAACCACGCGAGAGTCACGAGGCCATAGGTCGGCAGCTCCAACTCCCACGACTCCTGTTGCTGTTGTTGCTGATCCTGCTGTTGTTGTTGTTGTTGTTGTTGCTGCTGTTGCTACTGCTGCTGCTCCTGCTGCTGCTGTTGTTGCTGCTGTGGGCTCGAGGTTGGAACTCCCTTCTCAAGTGGACCGAGCGGCAGTGATGTGTCGTTGTCCCCGTCCTTCTCCTCTTCCTTCTTCTTCCTCTCCTCCTCTTCCTTCCTCCTCTTCTCCTCCTCAGCCGCATGGAGCCCGATGGGCCACGGTGCCCACCCCTGTAACACCCTAGGTGTTAAGCATGCATTTAGCCCTATCATAACATGCATAAGCATTCTCATCAAGCATAGCATCATGAGCATGTCATTCATCTCAAAACATGATTTTATGTGCTTTATTTCATGTGTTTTAATTATGATAAAAATATGATGCTTGCTTCTAAAAATGTGAAATATTCAAACTAGGGTGATTTATGTGTAAGAAGAATTAAGAATATTTTTGTGCAATTTTTGGAGCTATAGAATTTGAGAAATGGAATTTATACAAAAATCTCCAAAATGAATTTATTTGGAAACCTAGAACTAGTTTTAATTTGTAATTCAAATTCTATTTGGAATTTAGTCTTGCTTATTAAAACAAAGTTGTAGGGTTTTTGTTTTGGAACAACTTTGCTTTTGGGGGCAAGAGGTGAAAATGATTTTAAATTAGTCCAAATGAATTTAGAAAAGAATTTGAGAAAAGAAATTCAAAAAAAATAGAAAAGGGGCAGGCGCTGCTGGGCCAACACCGCCTCCCTTTCGGCCCAGCGAGCGGCCCGGCCTGCTTCCCCCTCCCCCTCTCTCCCGCGCGCGCGGACGCGCCTCGTCCCAGCCAGCGTCGGCCACGTGGCGGCTGTACGCCGGCGAGGAGCGTGCCGCGGCCGGCCTCCAGCCCCCCCTAGTCGGGACGCCGGCTCGGGCTCCCAGGCCATTCCCTCCATCCTGTTGCCCGCGCCCTTCTCCTTCCTCCCTCCGCTCGCGAGCTGTGGGGGTATAGACCCCTATACCCTTACGGCTAGACTTGGGCCAGGAGGCTTGGCCCATTACGAGACAAGCTCAAGGTTTGATCTGACAGCTTGGAGTTTCGCGTAAGGACACAAGACGTGGAGATCAAGCAGGATTCTAGTCGGTTAGAATAGGAATTGATATCGAACTATCTATGGCAATTGTAACCGACTAGGATTAGTTTCCAGATCTGTAACCCTGCCCTCCGGACTACATAAGGAGAGGCAAGGGACCCTCCTAGGACATCATATTCTCTCAACACAAATCAATGCAACCAGACGCAGGACGTAGGTATTACGCCAACTCGGCGGCCGAACCTGGATCAAAAGCTTACCTGTGTCTTGCGTCACCATCGAGTTCGTTCTTTGCGCACCGTCTACCGATAAACTACTACCGTGGGTATACCCCAAGGTAGACTGCCGACCAGCTTTCGTCGACAGTGGCGCGCCAGGTAGGGGGTGTGCGTGCAACTTCTCCGGCGAACAAGATGGTCACAATCGCAGCTTCCGCGACCGTGCCCGGAGGCCTCACGTTCACCGTCGGCCAGATCACGTGGACGACGCGCGGCGGTGGCCTTACGACCACGGTTTCGAAAGAAACCTAGATCTAATCTGAGATCACGTCGCCTCCGACCACTCGGATGGTGGCACCGAGCGCCCGACCACCGTTCCCGCTCTACAAGGGAAATAAGATCGACTGCTCGGACCTTCTTCAAGCGCTTGATCGCGCTGATTCCAAGCTACTTGAAGCCTCTCAACTAGTAGATGGAATCCTGCGCCAGCCCGATCAAGCCGCTTCAACGGATTTTTTCAAATCCCACCGGCCAACTCGTGTCGTTACACACGAACGGCTGGGAATGTCTCTGACGATAACTTCAACTCCCTCAGGACGGACCGTCAAGCTCAAGGAGGAAGATTATCCTTGCGGCCTGAACAACTCAGCCTCTCTCTACTCACGGCACATCCAATTCGTTTTCAGCAAGGCAGATTGGCCGCCGAAAAGGAACGATCGACCTACTCGTCACTACGTCAACATGGTGACGATCCAAGAGCTACGGGACGGTCAGGCTTCCAGCACCAACTCAAGCACCGGTTCCGTCCCCACCGAAGTTATAAACTCCGAAGACGAGTACTACGACCTGGATTTGCCTTCACAGCCTCCGGGTTTCCCTCGTTTCCCGGTATTTCCCCCCCGGTGAGGGGACATTGTTTTCAACGTCAGCGCCGACGAGCCGGTCGTTGATGGAGAAATGGACGAGCAGAGGCAGCTCCGCGAGCAGCGCAACGCCGATCGCGCCCGACGACGCGCAGATGAGCAACGACAAATTCCACCGCATAACCTCAGCGACGCTTTTGACATGGTCGGGGACCAGCCAGTCTACAAAACGTCAAGCGCAAATGTGGCTGTCGCCATGGCTAATCTAGATCGGCTCCCTGATACCCCTGAGTGCCAGGGTGTCCGAACCAGCGTCCAAGCGCACCTGATTGCCACAATGGGACAGACAGCCACTCTGCTCAAGAGAGTCCAGGACGTGTCTTATACGGAAGCCACCTCCGACCAGACTAATCGTAGCCGGACCTCACCGCCTCCCAGCAGGCATAACCGCAGCCGCTCTCCCGACAACCATCGAAAAGACTCACGGCGTAACGATGGTGGTTGGGACACTGACGGTTGTTGACGGTGGATATACCATAGAAATCCACATACAAAACACCGTCAACATGCCTCGGTTGCAAAGGGAAATGACATGACATGAACATATTTTATCCATAACTAGTTCCACTTGTACTCTTAGCTTGTTTATGTAGGAACAACAAATTCAAGACATTATTTGACAAAGCCAACATCAGAATCATCAAGAGGAGATCGAGGGGACAACAGGTGACACCCTGGGCCCACAGGGAGGGGGTCGCCCGACCCCTCTTTGGTTGGACCCAGGTGTGCCACCTACTCCACCGACATAAGGGACCATTGTGGACACTGCTGGTGGGCCCAGGTGGTCAGGAGTGGGGTCGCCCGACCCCACATGTAAGGCGGTTTCAGGGTCGGTGGCCTCCCACCGACCTTCCCCACATGTCTCACGTGTTGGTTTGCCCCTGCCGTTGATCAAATGGCGGTTGTGAAGTCGGTTTGATCCAAGGGTGGAGAGGCATGATCACACGGATCGATGACGTGGCGGTGGAGTAGCCCCTACTCCACCTCTCCCTATAAATAGAGGCTGATTTCACCCTTCCAGGGCATGATGAATTCAAGGTTCAAGTATCCAAGCTAGATACAAGTGAGTAGTAGTAGTAGTAGTCTAGTGTGGGAGTTAGAGTTGAGTCGAGCGAAGCTCGGGGTCTCCGGAGTCGTCTTCTGGAGAGTCTGGTATAGCTCTTGTATCTTTTCTCCTGTAAGACTTGTTTTCTTAATATATTCTCTTTCTACTTTTCTAAGTATTACTTTGTGCAATATTATTCTTGCAATAGTATTGTAGTGTTCTATCTTGTCCTTTAGTAGTTACATATTAGATTGTGATCCTGTAACAAGCTCGTGGCTGTTTCCCATCGCCTTTAGCAAGGTGCTATAGTTGTTTGATCGCAGCTAGAGTAGTGAGAGTTAGCGTAAGCGCGGTGCTTAGGCTAGGTCTTGCCTTTGGGTGTCGCTGGCTCGGACGGAAAGTAGGGGCGCACTCCCTAGTAGGTGACAGATCGTGGGCGGCATTAGGTTCTCCTCACGTACGAGCTAGTTCTTAAAAGATAAGGCGTCCATAAGCCCAATAGTCGCTTTCGGTAAGGGGTTAGGTGAAAAAACCTTTTAAGCGTCTTACCAGCTCGGCTATCCCTGGCAGCCATTAGTAAGGTATCAATCTAGTGTGTCTCTGCTATTTGATTAAGATTAGTTCACGAGAGTAGAATTAGATATCCTAGGAACCTGTACTCACTCGTTGTCCTCCCACCTAGCTACTCTACTCTAGTTATCTTGTAGTTATCCTTTTCGATTATCTCTGGATCATCATCATCCCTTCCTTCACCTTTCGTTGCCACCTCTCTGCACTAGTTGTAACTAAGTTGAGATAGGATCTCTTTTCTTACAAGCATTTCTAGCTATTGCTTTCCCTTGGGAAAATATAAATTACGATACCTTGGAATACTCCCGGGTGAAGTGCTACAGCGGTACCTTCTGTGCGCTTGCGGAATTGTCCAATAGTTAATAGAGTTACCACACCAGGCATTTCTGGCGCCATCACCGATATCCGGTGGTTGCGTTAAGAAGTGCCAACAAGCATTTCTGGCGCCGTTGCCGGGGAAAGCATAGCCTAGAAATCTTAGTAAGAACGAATCCGAAAAAAAAATATCATCAACTTAGTATCAATTAGTTGTAGGGGGGGGTTTACCCCTTGCCTTTGTTTCTCTATATTGTGAAGCAGGGCATTGTATGAGTGAGTTCCAATTCAAGGCCACATTAGAAAATCCTGAGACATCCCGACAGAGTCCTAGACACCGTCTAGTAACTTATCGGAGATCCAGCTCATACTTGAATTCACTCAAGGAAGGAGGCTTAGCACCGACACTCTACCAGTCAATGGCTTCCTCATCAATCTCCGACTTCTCATCTCCATCAGTTGCCCATGTTACCATTGGACCGAGGGTGGAGGTCGAAGATGTCGACTTTGAGATTAAGCCATCACTTATCACTATGGTGCAAGCAAGTACATTTAGTGGGAAGCCACATGAAGATGCAAATGCACATCTCCAACACTTTTTGGAAGTGTGTAGCACTATTGCCATCAGAGGGGTAACGGCCGACGCCATCCGCCTTCGCCTATTCCCATTCTCATTGCTTGGGAAGGCAAAGCAATGGTTTTACGCTCAACCCGATGATGTCAACACCTGGAGAAGATGTGCCAATGTATTTCTCAAGAAATTCTTCCCAATGGGCAAGACATCTGCTCTGAGGGCAAAGATTTCAAGCTTCCAACAGAAGGCAGACGAGACTATTCCCGAAGCATGGGAACGTCTGCAGGAGTACATTCAAGAGTGTCCACATCATGGAATTAAAGAGTGGCTCCTGATTCAAGGTTTCTACCATGGGCTGACTCCAGTAGCTCGTAGCCACCTTGATGCCGCCGCAAGAGGAGCGTTTACCTCCCTCAATGTCACTCAAGCTAAAACTCTCATTGAGAACATAGTGACAAATCAAACATGGAGAGAAGAACGCCCTCAACTCAAGAAGAGAAGCACGAAAACCATTGAAGAGGTAAATGAAATATCTCACAAGATGGAGTTCTTGTTGAAGAAGTTGGATGAACGAGCCAAGGTAAAGAAATATCGAGAGGCCATCCAACAATACGCCACTGCACGTGCGAACCAACGGAGCAGGGTGCAAAATGCAAGCCATGAAGCTGTGCAATCCTTCAACAATGGACGACCAACTTCGCGCTTCCAGGGCCAAGGTAACTCTAGTAACTCTAACTGGCTTTCACTTAAAGAACTTGTCATTAAGCAAGCTAAAATCAATGAAAGCATGAACAAAAGATTGTTAGCTAATGACAAGACTCTTGAATCATTAACTGCTAAAATGGATTCCCTTGTTTCTTCTGTTAAGGACCAATTAAACTTTAATAAAATTTTAGAGTCTCAAATAGCACAAATTGCTGCTACTGTTCCTTCTTCTGTAAATTCTTGCAATATCTTTAATGTGACCACGAGAGGGGGTAAGACCACTCGTGATCCACCATATCCTGACATGACAAAAAAGACTGCAAGAAAAGATAAGGAAGTTGAGGAAGACAAGGAAGAAGCACCATCTAAGCAGGAAAACACCAAGTTCTATGGAAAGACAGCTCCGCACGAGTTCTACGACACCAACATTCTGCTGCCATTTCCAAGAACAAGGAAGCCAACCACCGATGAACAATTCGGGAAGTTTGTTGAGGTAATTCGGCAATTATATGTCAATATTCCACTACTTGATGCAATGCAGGTTCCAACCTATGCCAAGTATTTGAGAGACATCCTCAACAACAAACGCCCGCTGCCTACAACTGAGGTGATTAAGCTAACAGAAGAATGCAGCGCGGCGATACTAAACCAACTACCAGAAAAGAAGAAGGACCCTGGATGTCCTACCATCGACTGCTCCATTGGGACACATCACTTCGAGCATGCACTGTGCGACTTGGGAGCAAGTGTCAGTGTCATGCCAAAGGTAATATTTGATAAACTAACCCATGCTGTTTTGTCCCCTACATCAATACATTTGCAGTTAGCGGATCAGTCAATTCGCCATCCTGCGGGGGTAGCTGAGAATATCCCCGTAAAGATACGCGAGTTCCTGGTCCCTGTGGATTTCGTGGTACTCGACATGGAGGTGGATGAAAAGACTCCACTTATCCTGGGAAGACCATTTCTCAGCACTGCTAATGCACATATTGACGTTGGAGCCGGAGAAATTCAATTTACAATCAATGGGGCCCAGGAGAAGTTCAACTTCAAACCAAAGGTAGTGCAATGCTCACTAATCTTGGCAGTGGATGTGGCAACCGTCACATTCATAACTAGGCCAAAGAAAAAGACCAATCCAACGCCAAGAGCAAAGAGCAAGAAAATATGGAAGAAGAAGGTAATACAACCGATGACACCTCCGAAGAAAATTTCTGTATCAACTCAAGGAGGAGGTCCTGTTCTAAGGACCTGAGGTAACAGCTCTTCCATCAAGGTAAGCCCACTGACCTTTAACTTTAAGTTACTTATTAAACTTCCTTCATCTTTTCCAACCCTTCTATCAACTTGAGTTAAGACAAGTAAAGTAAAAATAAAAACTCACTGAGCAAGGTGGACACCAGGTGGGGCCCAAAGGGGGGTCGCCCGACCCCACTTTGGTGGCCCCCACCTATCATCTCGTGTCCTTTGCCACTTCCTATCATGACATGCTATGCTCCATTCAAGAAAACACCAAAACATTACCATGTCAACTCATGTAATCCCACTTGATCAACGAATTGAACCGTGCATGAGAATTCTCTAACTCTTTCATCTATTTTTCTTGCATGTGCTTGTTCTGTTACTCGTGTAGTGTGCCCAGCATTACTCAAGAGTGAGAGGAGGGGTCGGCCGACCCCATGGTTGGCCCCACTTCCTCCCCTCCTCTGGTGTATGGCAGCACAAGTAATGTAGGGAGAGTGAGTATAGAAATAAAGACTCATAAACATCGACACTCACCCTAGGAGCTAGAGTTTCTAGTTTTCATCCCCTGCTTCCACTAAAACGTAAGTGAAATTAGGAGACACTGCTAACTTAACAAAAACCATCTTCTTCTTTCTAAAGTCACTTAAGCAACCCCTAGACAAATCACTCTTGCTAAGTATGGGAAAGATACTTGCTTAAAGCCTTAAGTAAATCAACATTTTGAGAAGCTCATCCCGTGAAGCATCTCATGAGCAAACATCCACCCATCTAGTCTTGTCTTGTTCCCTCCTTTCTCTTTCACCACATTCCAAGAAGAGATTCTTTGAGAAAACATCCAAAAGAAAGGAGAGAGTGAGTGGAGATGGGGAACCAGCCATGGCACACATTCATCATCAATCTGGTGAACAGCTAGCGCAAAGAGGAGGTGGTGATGGGGTCGCCCGACCCCCTCCCTGCAGCATTCCTTATTTCTTTCTTTCCCATCCATCTTTCCTTGACACAAGGTGTTGGCCATTTGTGGTTTCGTGGAAAAAGAGGGGTCGGCCGACCCTGACAAAGTGCCCTCTGCACTTGTCCTCTCTTCCATCCACTCACTCATTCACAACCATTTTCCTCTACTAGCAACTCAAGAAAATCATCAACACTCTTCCTTTCACTTTCCCTATTGCTCAAGTGTTCACCCGTCGAGAAATCAAGAGAGGTAATCAGCCGGTAAGAAGAGTTAAAATCTAAACTAACCTCTCTGGTGGAAGTGGTGTTCGTTATTTTCTTGATCTAGCATGAAGAATCCACTCAAGAACATAGGGAAGAAAGTGCGTGGAGCGTTTAGCGGAAGCTCATCAAGGCACTCCCATGGCACCATGAGTTCGGTAGAAGAGTACTCCTCTCATCAGGGACTTCCCTCTGAGACTCATGAGGAGCAAGAGCATGAGGCCATGCCACAGCAAACACCACTTAATGAAGAAGCAGCACCTCTACGGATGCAAGATATAGAGACCGGACTTTTGCTCACCGTAGAAGAAATGGAGAAGCTTAACCATCTACGCCACCGTGAATTCAAGCATACCAAGGTAATTGACCCTAAATTCCTCAAAGACACAGGTATGTATGAGGAATTCTTTGATGTCTTTGCTGCAATAGGATGGGGTGAATTTTGGGACTTTTCGGAACACCTAGGTAGCAAGATTCTCACTCTAGAATTTTTGAGCACCGTAAGGGTAACCGAAACAACCATTTACTTTCGCCTAAGAAACCAAGATTATGATTTCACATGGGACCATCTAGCTGCATGTTTAGGCTTTATGAATTTTAAAACCAACGTAGAAGTTGCCACAAGGGGTTTTAATAGACAAGAATTTTGGCATGAAATAACTGGGGAGAATCTAATTGGAAAGACTTACCCACATACTAGCCATATTTGCCATCCCACACTACGGTTCATGCACAAATGGATAGGCATCACTCTATTCCCTAGAGATGACATTCGGATTGTGCGGGAAATTGATAATAGAATTCTATATGCCATGGTGAATAGAATTCGTATTGCACCGGTAAAAGCCATGGTACATCATTGGATCACTATAGCACGGAAGAATGACCCAATTGAGTTCACCTCTATAATTACAAAATTGTGTGATTACATTTTGATCCTTGATGACACCATCCAGTACATACCCACTCCTAGAACTGTGTTAGGAAAATATCATTTCATTCAAGCAAAAGTAATTACGCGTGGCCCCAATGACACAATTGAATTTATATTGCGTAAATCAAATGCAAGACTCATTTTGCCACAACCAGAGTTAAAATTATACGGGGGCCACCCGTTAATGCCTAATGTTCCTGGAGTTGGAGGACGTAGAAGTTTTGCAGGGCCATTCACACGTGGACAGTCACGAGCTGAACAGCAAGATGATTCAGATAATGAGGGCACTTCCAATAACATGCACACCTCCGGGACGGGGAGGAGACGTAGTGCCCGGTTGTCTCTTTCTTCTTCGCAGGAGATTGGAAACCGCAGTCACCGTCATGACATGGAGCTACTCAGATCAGGTATGGCTACATTGCGTACTAACCATGAAGCCATTCACACTGCCACTGTGGAAACCCAACAGCAAATCCAAAATTTTGAGGAGAGCAGCAGTAGAAACTGGTGCCAAGCCTACACATCATATCACCTGCCCGTACCACCATACATTCCTCAACCACCACATGCATATCCACCTCCTCCTGCACAATATCCTCCACAGCAATATCCTCCACCATATCCACCATATCCATCGTATCCACCCCAGTGAGGAAGGACAAGCTTGGGGGAGATCCTCTCCCCCACCAAGGTAAGTATTCTATCCTATTTATTTCCATGCATTTTATCATTCTTGCTCTAAAAAAAAAATTAGCATTTCCCTTTAGCATATATGCTTCATGTATGTCTATATCCCTCATGGAAATGATGACTAGTTGCTTGTTAATGTTTCTCTAGTACCTAGTATACAACTTAGTATTTCTCCAAGTATGGATCACTTAGCTCACTTAAACTGCCATGAACCTGAAAACTTTGTGGGTTGCAAGTGCTAGAACTAAGTCTAAGTTGTTGTGGGACATGAGATAGTGAGACAAGAGCTGCTATAATATTATTCTAAGCATGCATGATTATCAGAGATTTATTCTTAAAATGATCAAAACCTTAATTGTTCCTCAATGGTGATGAATTCCTACCACAGCTATATCTACTTTACATGATTGCAACCTTTCCACATAAGCTATTTGCTTTGTGTTGAGTGTCGCCAAGTCTTGTTGACCCCTGTTAAGAGACTTTTCATGCTCCTAAGATCAAGATCACGTACACACCACATATATATATGCTGCTTCTACACTGGAAGTACGCAACCACATGTATTTCGCATCCACTAAATAGGTTGCTCCATACTCTAAATGTTAGAATATCTCTCTCTAAGCATTATTTGGTAAATGAGACATCAAAAGCCTAGGCAAAATGAAATAAAAAGATGGACATGTGCAAGTCCACAAAAAAAAAATATTGAGCACATAAAGCTCGAAGAAAAAGAAAATGCTAGCCATGTCTCAATATACAGGTAGAGAGAGTGTAGCAAATAAAGGAGCAACCTAGTCCACCATATATCACACTTGCACATCTTGATCTGGGAGTATGACACTTCTCTTCAAGGATCCGAGCTTTGACTTCGCAACACATGCAAAGTAAGTATGCTATCTCCTTTCATCCCTACCTTAAGCTCCACATAAGCCTTTTAGAAATAGGATGAAATAGAGAAGGCAACTCTATCATATGCCTTGGTGAGGAATTATACACCATTTGAGTGACATGAGAGAACCATATGAGGAACATTTAAGTTTTCTTTTGAAAATATCACAAAACCTCTGATATGAAACTTGCTAAGAATGAGAAAGTTAGTGCTCAAGTCAAACTGTTCTGTCTTTCAACCACCTAAGACAAAGGAAAAGCCATAAGCCCCATAAGGGACTAAGGTAATATGGGTAAGTTTACATAGCTAAATTTTTCATGCAAAGAGAAGAACTTTGTTGTACACATGGTACTCTTGAAATGTGAACATAGTAACAATACCTGATCCACCGAGGCTAAGTTTGATTGTTTGCTCGGGACGAGCAAAGGTTAAGCTTGGGGGATCTTGTTGACGGTGGATATACCATAGAAATCCACATACAAAACACCGTCAACATGCCTCAGTTGCAAAGGGAAATGACATGACATGAACATATTTTATCCATAACTAGTTCCACTTGTACTCTTAGCTTGTTTATGCAGGAACAACAAATTCAAGACATTATTTGACAAAGCCAACATCAGAATCATCAAGAGGAGATCGAGGGGACAACAGGTGACACCCTGGGCCCACAGGGAGGGGGTCGCCCGACCCCTCTTTGGTGGGACCCAGGTGTGCCACCTACTCCACCGACATAAGGGACCATTGTGGACACTGCTGGTGGGCCCAGGTGGTCAGGAGTGAGGTCGCCTGACCCCACATGTAAGGCGGTTTCAGGGTCGGTGGCCTCCCACCGACCTTCCCCACATGTCTCACGTGTTGGTTTGCCCCGGCCGTTGATCAAATGGCGGTTGTGAAGTCGGTTTGATCCAAGGGTGGAGAGGCATGATCACACGGATCGATGACGTGGCGGTGGAGTAGCCCCTACTCCACCTCTCCCTATAAATAGAGGCTGATTTCACCCTTCCAGGGCATGATGAATTCAAGGTTCAAGTATCCAAGCTAGATACAAGTGAGTAGTAGTAGTAGTAGTCTAGTGTGGGAGTTAGAGTTGAGTCAAGCGAAGCTCGGGGTCTCCGGAGTCGTCTTCTGGAGAGTCTGGTATAGCTCTTGTATCTTTTCTCCTGTAAGACTTGTTTTCTTAATATATTCTCTTTCTACTTTTCTAAGTATTACTTTGTGCAATATTATTCTTGCAATAGTATTGTAGTGTTCTATCTTGTCCTTTAGTAGTTACATATTAGATTGTGATCCTGTAACAAGCTCGTGGCTGTTTCCCATCGCCTTTAGCAAGGTGCTATAGTTGTTTGATCGTAGCTAGAGTAGTGAGAGTTAGCGTAAGCGTGGTGCTTAGGCTAGGTCTTGCCTTTGGGTGTCGCTGGCTCGGACGGAAAGTAGGGGCGCACTCCCTAGTAGGTGACAGATCGTGGGCGGCATTAGGTTCTCCTCACGTACGAGCTAGTTCTTAAAAGATAAGGCGTCCATAAGCCCAATAGTCGCTTTCGGTAAGGGGTTAGGTGAAAAAACCTTTTAAGCGTCTTACCAGCTCGGCTATCCCTGGCAGCCATTAGTAAGGTATCAATCTAGTGTGTCTCTGCTATTTGATTAAGATTAGTTCACGAGAGTAGAATTAGATATCCTAGGAACCTGTACTCACTCGTTGTCCTCCCACCTAGCTACTCTACTCTAGTTATCTTGTAGTTATCCTTTTCGATTATCTCTGGATCATCATCATCCCTTCCTTCACCTTTCGTTACCACCTCTCTGCACTAGTTGTAACTAAGTTGAGATAGGATCTCTTTTCTTACAAGCATTTCTAGCTATTGCTTTCCCTTGGGAAAATATACATTACGATACCTTGGAATACTCCCGGGTGAAGTGCTACAGCGGTACCTTCTGTGCGCTTGCGGAATTATCCAATAGTTAATAGAGTTACCACACCAGGCATTTCTGGCGCCATCACCGATATCTGGTGGTTGCGTTAAGAAGTGCCAACAACGGTCACCGCGAGCAGAACCGCAGGTGCGGTCAAGAAGTAAACCAGCACAGGGATCTCCGATACAACATCCCTCCCAAAGATGCCCGGGACCGCATCAACAGGCGCGCCACAGAGAGAGCAGTCCACGAAAACCTGCGCCGTATCGAGTACGATGCAACGCACGGCCCCCCGGGCCTAAGACAGTTCTCCTCACACCTCCGCCAGGTCGTGTGGCCCCGCAATTTCAAGCTCAAAAAACTTAAAAAATACGACGGCAAGGAAAATCCAGAGAACTGGATCACTCTCTATGAAATTGCCGTCCGATCAGCAGCGGGAGATGAGCACGTCATGGCCAACTACTTCCCTGTAGTCCTCGACCAGGCTGGTCATCAGTGGCTCCTTGGCTTGCCCGAGGACTCCTTCGACTCTTGGGAAGAGCTACGCCAGGCTTTCATCGACAACTTCATCGCCACATGCGAGCAGCCTGGAAACAAGTATGACCTCGAAAGGATAAGGGATAGGAAGAATGAACCTCTGCGCGATTACATCCGACGATTCTCGGATATGCGCCTTAAGATCCCAAAGATTTCCCACGACGAGGCCATCTCTACCTTCATCAAGGGCTTGCGTTTCCATGAAGCGCTGGGGAACAAGCTGTTGCGCAAACGGCCAACAACGGTGGCGGAGCTCCTCGCCACGGCTAAAAATTACGCCGATGCCGACGACGTAGAGAAACTAATCCGAGACGATGCGAGAGGTCCCGACCAGCCTTCCCGGCGAGATGACGGTCGCGGTCACTATGACAACAGCAACCACCGCCGCCCCAACAACCGCGATCACAGAGAAGGTTGGGATCAGCGCCGCGACAATCGCGACGATTTCCGAGGAAAACGCCCCCGCGACTACGACCATGAAGTGAATACGGTCAAACGTCCCAACGGGCGGCGGGACTACCAAGAAGACTACAACAAAACGTTGAAGGGACCGTGCCAACTGCATCCAAAGTCTAACCATACCATGGAGGAGTGTCGCGTCCTCAAAAGCATCTACACACTGTGGGCCGCCCAAGACGACTCCACCAAGAAAACTGGCAAGCGAGACGGGCACGACCATGAAGACGAGGACGAGGACCAAGATAGGGACCCCTGACACCAATACGTCAGCCCCACTGACGTGGTCCACTCCATCTTCGGGGGAAAGGTCTCCATCGAATCTAAGCGAGAGAGAAAGCTATTAAAGAGAGCCTGCCTCAACATAGACAGCACGGACGGGCTGATCACAGACCCAAAATTTCCCCCATGGTCACACAGGGAGATCTCATTCGGCAGGAAGGATCAGTGGGCCGCTATCCCAGAGCCAGGTCGTTTCCCTCTGATCCTGGACCCTTGCATCAACAGCATCAGATTCGAGCGCGTGCTCGTGGACGGGGGAAGCTCCATCGACATCCTCTTCCGCAACAGTCTGCCCGCCCTCAAAATATCTCCTGCACAACTAAAACCCTACGATGCTCAATTCTGGGGGGTTTTGCCAGGTCAGAGTTCAGTGCCCCTCGGACAGATAACATTGCCTGTCCAATTCGGCACACCCGACCACTTTCGCACAGAGTTCATCAACTTTGTGGTCGCGGACTTCGACGGGACCTACCACGCCATACTGGGCCGACCATCGTTGACAAAGTTCATGGCAGTCCCGCACTACTCATACCTGGTCCTTAAAATGCCTATGGCGAAGGGTGTCCTAACCGTCAAAGGCAACGTCTACACCGCGTATACCTGCGAAGAGGAAAGCTTCAAGATTACCGAGGCAATCGACCTCTCAATCCGCATGGCAGAAACAGCAACCCAAGCCACGCAGCTGCCTCCCGACCAGCTCCCATTACCCGAGCAGGAGACTGCCAGAAAGAACTCAAAATCCAAGGAATACAAAGAAGTGCAGCTGGTCGACGGCAGCCCCGAGAAGACGGCCCTCATCGGGGCCAATCTGGATCCAAAATAGGAAGACGCGCTCGTCAGGTTTCTAAAGGACAACGTGAGCGTTTTCGCATGGAAACCCGCAGACATGCCTGGCGTCCCACGAAACCTGATCGAGCACTCCTTAAATGTCTTGAAGACCGCAAGACCAATCAAGCAAAAGCTGCGACGGTTCGCTCGTGACAAAAAGGAGGCTGTTAGGACAGAAATAACGCGGCTTCTAGCAGCCGGATTCATAAAAGAAGTGTATCACCCCGATTGGCTCGCCAATCCGGTTCTTGTACGCAAAAAGAATAATGAATGGAGAATGTGTGTTGATTACACTGATCTCAATAAACATTGTCCTAAAGATCCTTTTGGTCTCCCTCGCATCGACGAGGTGGTCGACTCAACGGCCAGATGCGAACTCCTCTCTTTTCTAAACTGCTACTCTGGCTATCACCAGATCTCGCTAAAGGAGGACGATCAGATAAAAACATCTTTCATTACTCCTTTCGGCGCATATTGCTACACGACCATGTCATTCGGACTCAAAAACGCCGGAGCCACCTATCAACGGGCCATCCAGCAATGCCTCCACGACGAGATTTGTGATGACCTCTTCGAGGCCTATGTCGATGACGTGGTCGTCAAAACAAGAGATGCAAGCACCCTAATCGACAACCTAGACCGAACCTTTAAGGCGCTTAATAGATACAAGTGGAAGCTTAACCCCAAGAAGTGCATCTTCGGCGTTCCTTCTGGTCTACTGCTCGGCAACGTTGTCAGTCGCGACGGCATATGGCCGAATCCCTCAAAAGTAAAAGCAGTACTTGACATGCGACCACCTAAAAATGTCAAAGACATTCAAAAGCTCACCGGGTGTATGGCCGCGCTCAGCCGTTTCATCTCAAGACTAGGAGAAAAAGGCCTCCATTTCTTCAAACTCTTGAAGGCGTCGGAAAAGTTCTCCTGGACAGAGGAAGCCGACGCTGCGTTCACCCAGCTTAAGGCTTTCCTCACTTCCCCGCCTGTTCTTACAGCACCTCAGCCCAATGAAGACCTACTCCTTTACATTGTAGCAACCGACAGGGTTGTCTCCATGGCAATAGTGGTCGAGCGAGATGAGCTAGGTCACGTCTACAAGGTCCAGAGACCCGTTTACTTCATAAGCGAAGTCCTAAACGAATCCAAGGCCAGGTATCCACAAATACAGAAGCTCATGTACGCTATTCTGATAACATCAAGGAAGCTGAAGCACTACTTTGACGGCCATCGAGTCTTGGTAACCACCAGTTTTCCTCTTGGGGACATTCTGCGCAATAAAGATGCCAACGGCAGAATTGTAAAATGGGTGATGGAGTTATGCCCATTTTCCCTAGAATTCCAGAGCCGCACCACAGTCAAGTCTCAGGCCCTGGTCGATTTCATTGCTGAATGGACGGATCTCAACGAGCCTCCCGTTCCCGACGTCTCCGACCACTGGTCAATGTTTTTTGACGGGTCCTTGAACATCAACGGCGCCGGCGCTGGGATACTCTTCGTATCACCTAACAAGGACAAACTGCGTTACGTCCTTAGGATCCTTTTCCCGGCATCAAACAACGTCGCCGAATACGAAGCATGCCTGCATGGCATAAGGCTAGCCGTTGAGCTGGGAGTCAAACGCCTCTATGTCTATGGCGACTCTGCTTTAGTTATCAACCAGCTCAACAAGGAGTGGGATGCGACCCACGAGAAGATGGATCTCTACTGCAAAGAAATTCGCAAATGGGAAACCAACTTCTACGGCATAGAGTACATCCACGTGGTCCGGGATAAGAACCAGGCAGCTGATGCGTTGTCGAAGTTAGGGTCATCTCGGGCCCCGATCCCGCGGGGTGTTTTCGTCCAGGACATCCATGAGCCAAGCCTGGGCTCTGGCCTGGTCGAAAAGCAACCCACGGAAACCATGCTCATAGACGATGCCACTCCGACAACCAGTGGTCGTGACTGGCGTGCCCCGTTCATCAAGTATATATCGGATGGTACGGGTTTTCATGACAAAACAGAGAATGAACGCCTCATTCGACGATCAAAGAATTACATACTGGTGGATGGCAAACTCATGCGAAAAAATGCAAGCTCCGAGGTACTACTCAAGTGCATATCTCAAGATGATGGCATCAAACTCCTCGAAGACATACATGCCGGATCCTGCGGCAACCACGCTGCATCCAGAACGCTGGTCGGTAAAGCTTTCCGAGCAGGATTTTATTGGCCAACCGCGGTCAACGACGCCGAAAAACTGGTCCGACACTGTGAGGGGTGCCAGTTCTTCACTAAAAGGACCCACGTACCTGCTCACGAGATTCAAACTATCCCGTCATCCTGGCCATTTGCCTGCTGGGGACTCGACATGATCGGGCCATTTAAACCGGCCCCTGGTAACTTCAAGTTCGTCTTTGTATTAATCGACAAGTTCTCAAAATGGATCGAATACATGCCACTGGTAAAAGCGACCTCTGAGAAGGCTGTGGAATTCCTCAGTCAAATCATACACAGATTCGGGATCCCGAACAGCATAATCACCGACCTGGGTACTCAGTTTACTGGCACTGCATTTTGGGACTTCTGCGATGACAGGGGCATAGTCATAAAATACGTGTCAGTAGCACACCCACGGGCAAATGGTCAGGTCGAGCGTGCGAACGGAATGATCATTGACGCCCTCAAGAAAAGGCTGTACACCGAGAATGACAAAGCACCTGGTCGATGGATGAAAGAGTTACCAGCTGTGGTCTGGGGCCTCCGAACCCAGACTAGTCGGAACACGGGAGTGTCACCCTACTTCATGGTCTACGGCGCCGAGGCAGTCCTACCATCTGACATAACCTTTAGTTCTCCTAGGATTGAAAATTTCGACCAGTCAACCACCGACAATGCCAGAGAACTCAAAATCAACTGCATGGAGGAAAAGCATCTGAATTCTTGTCTCCGAACAGCAAAGTATCTTGCGGCAGTCCGGCGGTACCATAACAGGAACATAAAGGACCGTTCTTTCGTGGTCGGCGATCTGGTACTCAGGTGGAAAACAAGCCAGGAAGGAATGCACAAGCTATCCACTCCTTGGGAGGGACCTTTTGTGGTCGCCGAAGTCACACGACCTACATCCTACAGATTGGCGTATCCAGACGGAACACGCGTGCCTAACTCTTGGCACATAGACAAACTGCGCCGATTTTATCCATAAGTTCCAGTAACTTTTGCTTGTAAGTCTCTTATAGTTGGCAGTAATAAAAGTTTTTCTTTTTTTTGGCTATACTTTGTTTACACGCAGAGTTTTCGGTGAAGAACAACAATATCATCTGCGAAGGAAAATCTTAACGACCATGAATCAAACACAGTGACACGTCACTCCGACAACTTCACAACGCTCAAAATAGTAGTCATGACGAATTCAAAACTTTATTACAAACTTTACATACAAAGTTTACAATAAACACCCTGACGGGCGGACACTAGTCTACTCCTACAGGCTATCCTACTGGCCTACTACTCGGGCTGATCACCCGCCTGGCCTTGCTACCCGGACGAAGGGGTCGGTTCCACCGGCGCCTGGCTGGTCGAGACTGCAGGCGTCGACCGCCCATCTCCCACAATAGACGCGCCCGACAGCTCCCTGGCCGACCTGTCTGAACCTGGCTGGTCGGGGGGAGTGGCCGTTCCGCATAAGTTGATGTCGCCGATCACCGTCGACGACAAGTCCAGCAGACCACCCCGAAGCTCGTCCGCCTCCTGCGGGCCGACCTCCTTGGGGTACCCCTTCTCCAGCCTGGTCAAATCGACCAGGGGGTAGTGGGCGTGCACCATGCTAAGGATGTGCGCACCAGCAAACTCCCCAGCGTCCTTCACGAACTGCTGAAGCCAGTCCCACGCCCGTTGCGCCTTTTCAACTGGCGTCAATTTCGGTGCGCGGGGATGGCTCTCCGGGAGCTCGGGGCTGATCAAGTCTAGGACCGGGGACACTCCTTTCCAGATCTTACAACAATTGACCTTCCAGGAGTCCCGGTCCCTGACCAGCTCGTCCAGGTGCTTCTTGGCGTTCACCTTGAGCACTGCAAGTCAAGCAAGATGTTAGATTCAGTGTATCAAAAATAAAAGAGCGATAAACGACGAATAACGGAGGCGGTGCGTATTACCAGACAACTCCCGGTCCTTCCGGCTCAGCTCCTCCTCTGCTCGGCGTCCGTCCTCCAGTGCCCCGGCAAGCTCTTGGCTGAGCTGCTCTTTCTCCTACCGAAGGCGCGCGACCTCCTCCTCCATGTCTGCACGAATAATTCCCAGATCAGCAAATTCAAATAACGCGGTCACATACAGCCGCCTAAAAGTACGAGACTAACTTTCTCGCAGCCGATACTGGTCGGCTAAGCGTCGGGTAAGCTCGAGACAGTGCTCTTCCTGAGCGCTCTTCTCGGCTACTTTCTCCCCAATCTCCGACCGCAGACGGTCCACCTCTGCGGACAGGGCCTTATTCTCGGCCACAATACCTTCTATTTGGTCGAAGCACCTCTTTCGGTACTTCGCCGTTTTCATTGCGCCCTACATGAAAAACATGTGTCGACCCAACAATACAACATAACAAGTGTCGAACAGCGCTAAGGATCACTTACATTGACTTCATCCACGAGTCGCTTGGCCGCGCGCTCCACTCTGTCGGCCTCCTCCGTCTCCGCGAGCTCTTCATGCCCGATGAAGTGGTCCCCGCGTTGGCGCCACACATACACGTGCTGGCGGCCATCACGGGGGCGACCTTCAATTTCCTCCACCTCGTCGTCGGAGGATGCCCGGGCTTCCTCGTTCGCTGCACCGCCACCAGTCGTGGTCGAAGGCATCACCGGCCCCTGGGCCAGGCCCGGGGCGCCTGCGGACGAAGAGGCCCCTGCCCGGGGTGGCGTTGGGACCCTCCTCTCTTCGGCAGGGGGAGGGGTTGGTGCTCTATCTTCCCCTTCCGCGACGCTACTCGGGGGAGCGGTCCTTCCTGCCTCCCCATCCCTCGGCGGAGTGCTCGCCGCGGCACTCGCCGGGGCAGACTCTCCCTCGATGCCTGTAGCAGCAGCTGCCGCCGCAGGCTGATCTGTGGTCTGCGGCGCCGCGTCTTCAGCAGCGCAAGCAGGCTCGGCCACCCTTTGTCCGGCGGCGTGGTCGGGGTTGACATCCGACGCCGCGCTAAAAATCAAAGCAGCATTTTCAGCAAAAAAAAACGCCAAAATACGTAAGTCGAACACTTACAGATCCGATCGACGGTGGGTCGCGGTGAACCTCCTCCGAGCCCGACCGGTTGGCGCTTGGGCTCCCGTCTCTGTAACGCGCGGCGAAGGAGGATCGCTAGCCACCCGACCAGTGGTGGCCGGCGCACTGTCCAGACGGCTACGAGGCCGTCGGACTAGCGACGGTGCGGCTTCCTCCTCCTCGTCATCGTCGTCGGTAATCCGGACGAGCCGACGGCGCTTCGGTGCTTGGCTGCTCTCCGCTGGCAGCGTCGCCGCAGGCGAAGGATCCACCGCCATTGGCCTTTTCCCCGCCACTCTCTCCTTGGTGGTCGAGATGGGATGGGCCTGGTCCTCCTCGCTGCTGGTGTACTGAGTACACCGAGCGTCCTCCTCTGGCGGCTCCTCCCCCGCAGGATTTTCCATCCCGGGTGCAAGTGACACATACACCGCGCACCGATCCACATCTCCGATCTGCAAGGAGTAGCAAAAATAAGTCAGCAGTAGACAATAACGAATGCTAAGGAAAAATAATCAGTAAGATACCTTAGGTGCTGGTCGCCCCAACTTGAAGGCTTGCACCCGATCACTGCCACGGACGAAGCCCCCATCCGCGAAGTTGAACAGCTCGTTCAACAGCTGCTGCACCTCCGCCTTCTCCAAGACTTCAGGTCGCATCCTGGTCGGGTCTAGGCTTCCGGCGTACTCGTACGCCGAGTGCACCCTCTTCTAGCAGGGCATCACCCGACGACAAATGAAGTTGCCGACCACGCCAAGCCCGTCCAGGCGCGACTAGTCGATCAGCTTCATGAGGTCCGCCACTTGACCGTCGAACTCTGGGCGGTCGGTCCAGCTCACCCTCTTCTCAGGGATATATCCCACGTCGCAGAACGTGGAGCTGCCCGGTTCCTCCCTGAGGTAGAACCACTTCCTGTACCATTCGGTCAGGGAAGTGTTCCATGGACAGTGCAGGTAGCGGTTTTTCATTCCATCGCGAAGGTTGAGGTATACTCCACCAGCAACCTTGGAGCCTCCAACTGCTCCCTTCTTTATTAAACAAAAAAGATAGCGGAAAAGGTCGAAGTGCGGCTCTATGCCAACATAGGCTTCGCACAAATGGATAAAAGTAGAAATAAGAAGGATTGAGTTCGGGTGCAGATTGCAAATCCCAATCTCATAATAAAGAAGTAGACCCTGAAGAAAAGGATGAACAGGAATCCCAAAACCCCTCTTAACGAAGTCTTCGAACACCACGATCTCACCGGCACGGGGGTCGGGGAAGCTCTCTCGTTCCGGCGCTCTCCAGCCGCCGAGCTCTGGGCCGTGCAGAAGCCCCATATCGACGAGGTCGCCAAGAGACTTGGCGGTGCTGCGGGACTTCTTCCACTCCTTGGCCATCAACTCGGCCCTCTTATTGGCGTCGCTCTTCGCCATTGGAGTCGAGGAAGTGGATTCGAGTTTGGAAGGCGTAGATGATTGAAGGAGGCAAGAGTGGAAGGTTTGAAGGCAATGGTAGGGTAAGCAGTAAAGGGGAACTGTCGAGCTCTTATAACCCACAACTTCACCCCTCCCACTTCCCGCATCCTCGGGAAGTGGGCGGGCCATACGGCGGATGCGGCGTTTTGGTTTTCAATGATTATTGACAATTAATGCGGCGGAGTTTTCGTACAAATTGATGGTTTCCTTTTCTCAAACCGCGCAAAGGGCGGCTGTACAATTGCCAGGCACAACTTTTCATGCATCCATCTGACATCCCGTCAGAAGGTCTCGTCACATCAACTATTTGTGTGGAAAATTTTCAAAACAACCAGACAAAACTGGTAGGGAGTCAACAATCCGGGGACTGTACCGACCACCGAGCACTTGATGCTCGGGGACTGTTCGCCCAGTCTATCGGCTCGGAACTTCAAAGACTGTACCGACCACCAAGAACTTGATGCTCGGGGACTGGTCGCCCAGTCTATCGGCTCGGAACTTCAAAGACTGCACCGACCACCGAGCACTTGATGCTCGGGGACTGGTCGTCTAGTCCATCAGCTCAGAACTTCAAAATATTGCACCGACCACTAAGCGCTTGATGCTCGGGGACTGGTCGTCCAGCACAGCAACGCAGAATTCTAAGGAGTGCACTTGGTGCTTGGGTCCTGGTGGTCATACTGTTGTATACCCGGGGACTGGTCGATCAGTCTATTCAATTGCAGACGGACTGGTAAATTTAATTTTTTAGACCTTGCTACAAGGCTCATACTTCGCCTTCCAGCAAGCTCGGGGACTACATCGGTACGATGCATCTGGCGATGCATCTCAGTTATAGAATTTGCTTGAGGACTTTTCTTTTGACCCTGGCACCACGTACCTACGTCACCTACTACCAGGCTCGGGGACTAAGTGGGCACACTTCACCTTGTGGTGAATATGCTCGCTATTTTGAGGTTTATACTTTTCTTAAAAGTAAAGTGGGCACACTTCACCAGGAAAGAAATCTTTTTTTAATTTTAGAGCACCATGCATTCTTCGAACAACCAGCTTCTTCGAGGTCAATGTTGATCAACTGTCTTTTGAGTTGGTCAAAGTACCGTTGCAACTGTTTGGGCGACTTTTTTGATTACTGAAGACGTCAAGCCTCACCGATCGAAGAAGCTCAAGACGTCATGTTACATCATAATACATGGTGCTCGGGGAATAGCTGTGGGGTATAGACCCCTATACCCTTACGGCTAGACTTTGGCCAGGAGGCTTGGCCCATTACGAGACAAGCTCAAGGTTTGATCTGACAGCTTGGAGTTTCGCGTAAGGAAACAAGATGTGGAGATCAAGCAGGATTCTAGTCGGTTAGAATAGGAATTGATATCGAACTATCTATGGCAATTGTAACCGACTAGGATTAGTTTCCAGATCTGTAACCCTGCCCTTCGGACTATATAAGGAGAGGCAAGGGACCCCCCTAGGACATCATATTCTCTCAACACAAATCAATACAACCAGACGCAGGACGTAGGTATTACGCCAACTCGGCGGCCGAACCTGGATAAAAAGCTTACCCGTGTCTTGCGTCACCATCGAGTTCGTAGTTTGCGCACCGTCTACCAATAAACTACTACCGTGGGTATACCCCAAGGTAGACTGCCGACCAGCTTTCGTCGACACGAGCGCAACCGAGCCGTACAACTCCGCCGCAGCACCATCGCTGGAGCAGCTCCGCTGCTCACCGCCGGCCACTCCGGTGGCCAAAACTCGAAACCGAAGCCACCAGCGCCTTCGCCATCGTTAGGGTAAGCTTGTGCGAGAGTTCTACCAAGGTGAGAGTCCGTCGAGCGCCGTGAATAGCTCGCCGGAGTTACCCCGAGCTCGCCGGAGTACTCCGCCGCGACGGATCTTGCGTTTCCCTACCTCTTGTCACTGGTTTTTGGTTGCGCTAGGTCGGTAGGGTGGTGAGGAAGCTCGGAGAGCCGTTTGCGCACGCTCTACCGCGCCGGAGCGGCCTGGCCACAGCGAGCAGCGCCGCCGTGCCGCCATGCACGCTCGTCGGAGGTGCTCCGGCCATCCTCCGGTCAATCCGAGGGTACCGCTGGGTGCACCTCGCTGCGGGGAGCACGATGGTGCTCACCCCGTGGCCGGGAACCTCACCGCCGGCGAGATCTGCTCGTCAGAGGTGAGCTCCCTCTCGGTCTCGCTGAACAGTGGGGCCAGAGGCCCACTGTCAGTCGCAGGGGGACCCCGGTGGGTGTAGATCTAGGTGTGTTTAGCCTTTTTCGTCGGTTTTCTTGAATAAATGTTTTCCAGAAATCGATTCAAAACTTGTAAAATTCATATCTTGAGTTCTACAGCTCCAAATTTGATGAAATAAATTTTGGTGTGTTCTATATTTCCAGATCTACAGTTTGATGTAATTGCATGTCATGTTTGAGTAACTTTTCTGTATGAAAATATTCAATCCATGTTTTTGCTAAACTTGGAAAATGCATAGTAATTAAAATATGGTTCAGAAAAATGTGAAACTTGATTTGTTGGCTCTGCATGTATGTTAACTCACTGGGAAAATATTGCTACACATTATTTGGTGTATAAATGAATTTATGGTAATTTAAATGCTTGCATGGCCGTGGTTTATGATTTTTAATAAAATTTTGGATCATGCAATTAATCTGGAAAATTTTGTGGGTGTTTCTGATGATATTAGACAAATTGTAAAAATATGAAAGCTATTGTTTGACACTTATATCACAGTGGAGTAATTATACTTACCTTATTAATTAATCTTGTGATTTTTGTGGCTCAAAATAAGTATCCAACAATTATGAAAAATTTACAGTAGACTTTATGCTTGACTGGTAGTCTCCTGTAATTTTTATGGAATTTATTGATGAACAGAACTGCATACAAATTTTGGATGGCCTAGAAATGAATAAAGAAAATTATGAATTGTTATGTATAGGTTAAATAGAATAAGATTGGGTTTGGTGTATCTTTGAAGCAACTTGTGGGTTGCTGGTCACACTTGAAAAATAATTGTAGAAGAGAATGCACTAGATGTTTGATCCAATTGCTTACTCTTGGATGATGTTGACTACCTTGTAACGAGCATGACCCAGTGAATCACCTATGCATCATGTCATGATCATTTGGTACCTTTTCCTGCAAGCATCCACTCGGGCATCTCGCACTCCACTCATGAGCACACATGCATCATACAGGCTCGCAGGAGAACGAGGTGGGACCCGAGGAGCCAGAGGAGATTCAAGAGCAGGAACCTCCGGAAGTACAGGAACCCGGAGAGGAACTCCAGGAGTGTCCGGATCACCGACCCAGCACGTTTGAGAAAGGCAAGCCCCGGAGCATTCTAAGTCTCCCTATTCTCGCTAACTTACAGGATATACTATGCTGTTCTACTATACTGCATTTAAGTGATAGGAATTGCTTGATACCATTGATGCATATGTACTCCTTGTTATCCCTACTCGTTTACCTACCTTGTCCTATGTAGATAGGCACGGAGTCTATGCTTAGCTTGCTTAGTCCGGTAGAAGTCGGGTGATCCCCTGTCACCTGCGAGATATAGGTGGATACCTGCTTGGGTAAGCAGTGGTTGCTTTGGGAAAAGAATAACCAAGTGTGGAATGGAATTGGAGACCGGGCAGGGTCTTATGGTGGGTTGACCATAGTGCCCCTGCCTGTGTCGATTAAGGATCGGTCGTTGACGGCCCTCTTGTCATGTTGAACGCATGCCCCACACTTAGCTAGAAGGATAAGTCGTTCCGACCGCGAAGCCTGAACACTATCCGGGCCGGGAATCGAGCCGCCATGCGCTGTATTGGTGATGGTTGAGGAGAACGACGTGGGCGCGGCGCGCAACCTTGGTATACCTTGGATACCTCGGTCGCCGGAACGGTCCTCGGGTACTGGCGGTGCCTGCCGAACCCGCGAATTGGTCCTGGATAGTGTAATACGGTGATCTGTAGCTCACTTAATCAGTGAGTGTGGTTTGTGTGGGGAATACCTCGCCAGCTGGTTAGAAATCGATTCGAATCGCCATCGCTCCTGGATAGTGAGCACTTGACATGAGCTTCGTCCTCGTAGTAAGGACTATGGAACACTTGAGTTAAAATGGAAGGGTTTATGAATGCTATGATGAAGTACTATCATATCCCTATACTTGCTTGTAATAGTGCACGTGCAAACCTAGATAATAGGTAATGACACTTTCAACTTGAGCAAATTAAAAGAATAAAGATTTATGTAGGTTATGATAGTAAAATCCTGCGGTTTTGCAAAAATGGTTGTCAGCTATCCCACTATATAGCCTTCATGATCCTTGAAGAGTCTTTATTTTTAAAGTTTATGACGGGTAAGTCTAGCTGAGTACCTTCTCGTACTTAGGGTTCTACTCCCATGTTGTTTTGCAGATAGTCAAATGTACTATGGTTATTGCATCCTCTGTCTATACCCAGCCATGGGTGATGACTAGACCAAGGGCGATGGTCACTCCGTCTTCTCTTTTGCTTTTGGGGGAATGACCGAACTATGGCACTGTATCAGACTAAATGTGTGTGTTGTATTTTCGAACTATGAAGCTTCCGCTACTTGAAGAACTTGGTTTGTAATAATTTTAAGAACTCCGATGTATTTTATGAATGTTGTAATCTGGATGTATTTGTGGATGGCGACCGCTAAAATTATTACGATCTTGGCTGTTGTGCGATGTGTGGTTTGAAATCCTTCGAGATTTCACAGACTACCGGGATTATATGGGCTTAAGCCTGATGGGTTGACTATGCAAATGGTCTCCGTTAGGCTTAATCTCTTATAATTTGGTCGGTTCTGTTACGGTTGGCATCAGAGCAAGGTTTAGCGAGTTACTGTTCATAAGTACGTTCTAAACAAAATCTAAACCGATTTAATAAAAGATTTTATTAATTAATGATGATCAAGGTGTCAAACTAAGTTTTGGAAAACTATTTAGTGTGCCATGGTCATATCCTTTATGCCTAGTTAACGACTCTAAGGTGGCTAGTTAAGTACTCACTTGGGGGTTAATGCATCATATTTTATTTCGTCGCTCATACGGCGTGCAATAGTATGAGTACCATTCATTTGAGTGGTAATGTATGGATCCATTTTTCCTCTACGCCACGGTAAGTGGGAGCTGTGAGAGCATGATCGGATACACTGCCGGTCTAGGGGAGTGTTGTTAGGCACTGTGTCATGCACACATGTTTTGGTGTGTCTTGGAAACAGTACCGCATGTTGGGAATTCCGTCCTGAGAGGCGATGCCGTCATTAGGGCGATGATGTGGGTTGTGACACGTCATATGCATGGACGGGTGTCCGTGTATGTGAAGTGTATAGTTTAAAATTCTTGTTCTGCATGATCATACTGTGGGAGGGCTGAAATGAGTTTTATGTAGGTACACTAACCACGTTCTCGCTTAGAACGCTAGTTACGTTATGAGAGAACGTTGTGTGCAACCGCATATACCGCTTAGTGTTAACTTCTTTTTCTAAGTTTGTGAGATCGTAAGTTCGTGCATGCACCATGTTCATTTCATATCATTGCTTACTTTCCCCCTTAATTTAATCTGTCCCAATTCTAAATAAAATAATTAAAGGTAATCCTCGCTCTTACCCAAGGTATTCCATTTCCAGCAGATGGCACGCACTACGCTCACCGCTCGCAAGTCCACTGGTGGGCGGGCCCCTCGCCATCCGTTGGCAGCTAGGAGCTCACGACATAAGAGCAAGTTCTTGGAGGAGTTTGGAATGCCCACTTTGCTTTGGAGGGTGCTCAGTTCGATGGGGTATCCCGAAGGAAGGGAGCCTCGCTACTATTGGGATAAGGAGCCGCTTGGTGACGAGACCCTGGTGGGGGTCGAGGCAGTTGTCCCTACCAGTGGAGGAGGCCCTGCTTGGGGCGGCTGGGTGTACGAGTCCTGAGGTGTCACGCCTTTCCACGGTGCCAGCAGGGCAGCTTTCGTAGTTCTGAGGGACCTCATGGAGAGGTTTCCACAGGAGCTGGCCCACGCCTTCGCTGGGGTGTTTCCCCGGGGTGACCCCTACACTTCGGTGTGGGATCAGTCCGAGGTGAATGCTCTAGAGAGGAGTGCGGATGAGGACCAGCACAGTGACGGTACAGCTATGAGTGCCATGTACGCTCTGATGAAGACCTATGGAGGCCTGGAGCGTTGTTTGGGTCGCTTGTCCGGGTCTCTTCTCACCGTCCAGGATGAGAAGCGTCAGTTGCAGCGTGAGTTTGACTCTGAGGTTGAGAGGCTACAGGCAGAGTGGGCCCGTGTGACCACAGAGAGAGATCAGGCAGTCCATAAGAACAGTGAGCTGAGTCAGGACCTGCTTGCAGTACGGGAGCAGAAGGATAGGGTGACTACTGCTCACAGGAACAGCGAGCGCATGCTAGTCCACGTGCTTGGACAGAGGAATGAAGCCTGGCACGAGGACACTTTGAGGGCCCGATAGCTAGAGCTAGAGCAGCAGCTAGCCAATGCTGAGGAGTACAATGAGAACTTGCATGAGGAGATCCACCAGCTGCATAACCAGCTCCATCCTCACCACCTGCCCGGAGCAGCTGAGCTAGACTCTGAGGATGAGATGGACGTGGATCCTGAGATAGGAGCAGCTGCTAGTGGAGATGAGGAGGAGGGCTCTAGTATGGACAGTGACCATAACGAGTAGATGCTAGGGCTCTAGAACTAGTCCTTCTTCTTTTGAGATGTATGTTGCATGGCATGTCTTGTACCTTTGGATCTGGGCTATGTAAAACTTTATGAGTTAGTGCTGAAAGTCCAGTGTATGTATGCTGGCAAGTTGGATGTATGCGAACCTTGTTGCGTGAACGTTAAGTAATTTGTTAGTGATGTTGTGCGTAGATGATGAATTGTTGTGCCTCTGTTTATTGTGTGAATTTATTCCCTCAGTAAATTCAGTACGGCATGATTCTACACATTTCTACCGTTGATGGCAACTCCTAACTATTGCTTATCATTCACGTATGCAGATGGTGCAAACACGAGGCAGGGGTAACAGCAATCCGGGTCTTGGAGTAGGTACGTCCGGAGGTGGGGCTCAACAGAATGAGGACAGAGCACCAACACCGCCACCACCACCACCTCCTCCGTACACTGCGGACATGTTTTTCGCGCAGTTTCTGGGGAGCCAACGCAACATGGAACAGATGCAACGCAACATGGAAGAGGCACTGCGTAACATAGCTGACAACACCCGTCGTGGGGATAACCAGGGCGGCCGTGAAGTCAACCAGTACAGCTCATTCAAGGACTTCATGGATACCAAGCCACCAATTTTCAAAGAGGCTTTGGAACCACTCGAAGCGGATGAGTGGACCAACACTATGGAGCAGAAGTTTCGTCTTCTCCGAATGACAGAAGAACTTAAGGCTGAGTATGCGGCACATCAGTTGCAAGGACCCGCTGGGATTTGGTGGTCCCATCACCGTACCACCTACCCAGAGGGGACCCCAATTACCTGGAACCGCTTCACCACCGCTTTTTGGGGAAATTATATTCCTCCGGGGTTAGTGGAAATGAAGATCGGGGAGTTCATGAGGCTGTCCCAGGGGACAAAATCTGTGAAGGAGTATCTACACGCTTTCAACAATCTCGCTCGCTATGCCCCTGAGTTTGTGAATGTTGACGGTCCTTAAGTATCAAATTTAATTATCAAATAAATAAAGAAAAGAATCCAAATGAAATCAACATCTAGACTTAGGGTTTTATCTGACAGAATTCCATGAGTTTTGGTGTTTGTCTATTTCTGCAAGGGGTTATCAGGAAATATGGAAGAAAGGCCCACATGTCGGGATTACGTAAAGATATTAACGTGCTGCACAATTATCTTACATCTAGAAGACTCCAGAAGCCACGAGACCGAAGCGGAGGTGAAACGGGGCCAGCGACAGGGCGCCCGCCCTGCCCCCAAGTCCAATCAGGACTCTGCTTTGCGGGAGATCTCCACCGACCTAAAGGATGAATCTAAACCATACAATCTATGTCGGCGGTTTGATCCAATGGCCCATATTCACTTGGAGGGACTATAAAACCAGACCCCTGTTGACACTAGCTAACACCACTTAGATACTTGGTTGTCATCCCTAGCATGGCGCCAGAGTGTACAAAGGTATTTATAAATGTAAAGGCTCTCTAGAAAATAATCTATTCTATCCGCAAGCGCACAGATAAAACACCTCATTGTAGCATTTCACCAGGATAAGTATTCCCGGTATCGTTATTTATAATTTTGCTCTAGGGATCTAAAGAAGATGGAATTAAATCAAGGGACAAAATCTATCAAGGCATAGACTAGAGATAAACTTGCAAGAACATGATTACTAATGAGAAACTCGTCACACAGTCACATACTTTAGCAGGGGGTAAACCATAAAGATAATGATAATAAAGTATAAGTTCATGGGATAAAGAGCACAGCAATTAGAAAATAGACTACTCATATATGTAGGTGATGTCGGATTAGCTAGAGAATGGATTCTAAGTTATCTACTAACTACTAAGTCATAATCTACTCTAGTTATCTACAAGATCATATATAGCATAAAAGACTCTTCATTCATGTATAAGGAACATTGATAAAGTAAATCAGAGCATCGCATGACTTACTCCACAATACCGGTTCTGCCTGTCCTATCAACGGAGGGTGGACTATATAAGAACCAACGAAGCTGTCACTATCGCGAACTACCACACGACCCGGCCAATAGGATACATTTGCAGATAAATAACATCTAAGCACCACGCTCACATGTGATCTATCACCTAACTCCCTCGCGTCAAGAGCTAAGCGCTTTGCAAACTTATACATAAACTCATTATCAATTAGAACTATATCAAATATAGAACTAGAGCAAACTAAGAGCATAATAATTAGAGACATAATGCAATTAGAACAATAGAATTAGAGAAAGATATGAATAATACCAATCTTTATTACCGAAGATCCGAATCCAGAGCATAGTGCTCTACTTCTCTAATTGCTATCTAATCAACCTCTAAACTTGAAGGATTAGGGAGTAGCTAATTCTAATTCTCTGTGGGAGAGAAGCTCTAAACCCTAACTTTGATGGCTACCTCTGAATAATGATTTCTCCTCCTCTCCTCCAGGGGCCAGGGGGTCTGGTTTTATAGTCCCCTCAAGTAAACGTGAGCCATTGGATCAAACCGACATAGATTGTATGGTTTAGATTGATCCTTTAGGTCGGTGGAGTCTTGCCCCGAAGCAGAGTCCTGATTGGCTTCCTGGCCAGGGCGGGCGCCCAAGGAGGGTGGGCGGCCGCCCAGCTCCCGAGCCCGAATCGCGTCCCGTTCGTTCCCATGGCTTCTGGATCCTTCTAGATTGAGGAAAATTGCGCGGTACGTAATTATCTCGTTGTAAACATGACATGTGGGCCTTCTCTCTCTATTTTCTGATAAACCCTTGCAGAAATAGATAAACACCAAAACTCGTGGAATTCTGTCAGATAAAACCCTAATTCTAGATGTTTGTTTTATATTGATCCTTTTTCATGTTTATTTGATTATTAATTTTAGTACTTAAGGACCGTCAACAAACTCCCCCAAGCTTACCATTTGCTCGTCCCTGAGCAAACAGCTAAACTCAGACGGATCAGGAGTTGCTTCGATGTTTTCTTTCCTGACAGGCACACATGCTTTTACATAAAAATTCTTCCAGATTAGAGTGAAGTGTTATGGAGTTTAGTACCTGCACTTAAATCTTAAGTAATTAAAAGACAAAATAGTTAAGTCAAGCACTATCCCTCCTGTCTATACTTCACTTTTGTTCTAGAGTTTTTTCATAAGTTTTCAAAATAAAACTCAGAGTTCCCAGCAATAATCTCTTAAGCCTCTCTATATGTGGTATTTGTGGATCCTTACCATAATGTCACTTACCTATAGCTAATGGAATATTTAAGTGGAGCTTATAGGAGTGGAAAACAGCTCATACATATGTTGTCTAATCGAGCCATGGATCCAAAGGAACTCAGCATATAATTAAATCAAGATGTGCATGTGTGATGGAGTAAATGATAGTGATGGTGAAAATGCATAACTGATAATAAAATTTACTTCTCATTGCTCCTCATATTGCTATCTCTTTTCTTCTTTGATCTTTGCTTTGGGAGAACATGGGCTATCTCTTTTTCTTCTTCTTTTTTTTCAGGTGGGTAGTGGATACCCCTAATTCTACTGTCGGACACTTGTCCATTTTTTTCCGCTCAAGTGGGCATCTTTGTACCCCTAATTCTACTTCGGACACTTGTCCATTTTTACCTCTCGTCTCACTCTTTTTCTTTCTTTTTCGAGGTTCCGGGCACTTGCCCCTTTTTATTTCCTCGCATATTTTTGCATAACCCATGCCTCTTCTGCATTGAATCTTTTTAGAGAGAGAGAATAACAATATTTGGGACAGTGAGTGATAATATATTTTTAGCAATTTTAATGATTGATGATGAATGCTGTGGTAGATGTGTGCAAGTGAATATATTAATTTAACCACATGAAAAGCTCCTAAGGGTCTACACAGCTCGATCAAACTCAATGTGAATATAGCGAAAGATGTTATAGCAAGTATGGCTGTGGTAGGTAATTTTGTTATGCTAGGAACTCATCATGTGATTTGTAAGTTTTCAAAATAAATCTCCAGAACTTAGTGTAGTAGAAACAGGATAAACAGTAGCTCAACTTTATATCATGCCTTTCTTTTACCTAGACTTTAGTTTTATGCTTCCCAAAGATAGTAGTTTTAGTTTTAGTAATTCCTGGAAGAATTCTAATATAAAAGCTAGGTGCTTGTAAGTAAGCAAACAGAGCAACTATTCATCATTTCCATCATGTATATTTTTGGTCTTTTTATTTTTTTTAGATATTAAGCTTAGCAGAAAAAAAAATAAAGCACACTTATCTACACACTCTTTTTGTTTTGTTTTCATGTTTATAAAGTACAGTAGATTAAAGCAAGAAAATATTTATTTGGTTTTCTAAGTTTTTCCTTTTAAGATAAATTAAATACTAAGACAGAATAGAATAAATAAGAAGAGCAAATAAAAACTTACTTGATAAATTTGGGAGGAACTCCCCCGAGCTGGATGTTGACGTCGGTCTTACCCGATGTTCCAGAACCGCATCATGGTTGTGATGTTGTCGTTCATTGTTGTTGTATCTTGTCTCAGCTCTTCTACTGCAGTGGCATGGTCCTGGTTCCATTTTTGTTGCTCTTCCAGGAGTCTTCCATGTTCTGCTTGCGTGTTCTGGATGTCGACGAGGGTGTTGTCGGTACGAGTGAAGAAAGCACCAGCCTCTTGATAGTAATCATTCGTGAAGGCGTAGGAGGCGTCGGAGTATCGTCCTGCATCAAATTGGGGTGGAGGTCTGGATCCTGAAGCTCCATATGGATCAGTGGAGTACCTGCCCGTATGAAAAGGCGGGTTTGTCCACTGGTGATCTTGGCTCTCCGGCCATGTCTCCTCTGTTGGCTCTTGTGGTTGCGCATGACGAGCCCATGGGTCTCGAAGGACTCGAGGGTTGTAATCGCAATAATGCAGGTGCGCTGCTTCTTCTGGTCCAGGGTCAGCTCCATACCAAGTGCGTTCTCGGTGAGTGGTTATCCTTTCAGATGACACTCGCTGTGGAGTTCTCTGGTTCACTGGTGTTGCTGCAATCTCAATCAAAAAGTTTTGCACAGAGTAGAGGCCAAGGTTCGGGTTAGGTAACCGAATCTTGCCTTTATCATCATACAGCATATACATTATATTCCCCTCTTTCTTTAACATCCGAGCTTGTCTAAATGTGTCATAGCCATGATAAATTCTTAATTCTTCTATGAAGTCCAACGATGAGTTTTCTAGTAAGTGAAGATTAGTGGCTAGACGAGTGATAAGTGAAGTACATCCTACTGGTCCCTGAAGACTAGGTATACTAAGCCAATGTGAAACTAATAGTGTAACAGGTGAAGTGGGTACTTTACTAATAGCAGCATATAAAAGTTGTAAATCTCCTACTCTTACTTTCCTAATATCATCGCGATAGAAAAGATTGTACCCAAGCCATTTGTGAAACATCCTAAGAGTGGGGTGTTCCATGTCACTGGTTCGGGCTTGACTATACAAATTATCTCTAGATATTTCTCTCCAAAACTGGTGTCTCTCAAAATTGGGTAAATCGGAGTCAATGTTCAGGATGCATCTTGAAGAGAAACCAAGATGGTCGCTCAGCTCTCTCCAAGATAACATAATTTCCTGTTTAAACATCCGAAAAACAATTCCCCCCTCATAGTATTGTAAAGTGCAAAGAAATTCAAGGGTGAGAAGACGAGAACCTAGCTCAGTTATATTCCAAAAATTTGTCCAACCCAACATTTGAAAAATTAAGTCAAATTCAGTGTCCATACCTGTTTCTTGTAGTAGGGTTGGATCGATAGTAGGGGTGTGAATGAAATCTTTGTTCTTCAATTGCTTATAGACTTCCTTCTCTCTTCGGGTCTTCAGTCCTAGGTCTCCTATCTTGAGAAGGACCTTAACTTGCTGACCTGATGAAGATGATGGAGCTTGCGTGGGTGTCGGGTCGACGCTCATCTCTGATGGCTGTGAGGAGTGTCGGGTTGAACTCCTTGTACCAATGTTCTTGAGAGCCTTCCCTGCATTCTTCACCTTCTTAAACATCCTGCAAACAAAAATTGGCAAAAACACAACTGGTGGAAAATGTGAGATAAAATGTTAGTGGTCGGCTGTCCGGAGTGTCAGTAGTCCAGGGGTTAATCGTTCAAGTCAAGTTTCTATTTTGGTAGACCCTTCCCCTAAACAACTTTTACTTCCGCTTGGACAGCGGGATCACTATTTGCTAGGTGATAATCACTCTCTCAAAAGAACTCCCAACCTTCCACTCTCCTCTTTCTCTCTACTCTCTTCTCTTCACTACAAGAGCTCCTTCTCAGGAAACTGAAACTTGTGTGGTTTTCTGGAGTGTTTGTGTGAAGAGAAGGGGAGCTGGAGGTGGCCTTTATAGGCTGAGCAGGGGACAGGGCGGGCGCCCTTGGCAGGTGGGCGGGCGCCCACCCCTGGTGTCCATCCTGGGTGTGCCTCCTCCACATGCTTCCTTGCTTTGATCTCACGCAGAATAATGTTGTGTTGGTGGTGGTTGGACGGTGGAAAGATGTCAAGTGAGTGGAAACATATTGGTGGATGAAATTATGTGATGGGATGTATGTGAGGTGAAGTGTATGACATGTGGGACCCAAAGAGTGTGGGTCATGCTTCTAGAAGATTTATATGATTAAATATAATGCAGGAAAATCTATGAGAATCGAAACTTATTGAAAATGATATTGGAAAATATTTTTGTGCCCCCACAATAATTAATAAATATGGGTTGTTACACACCACGAATATTATTTATCTGGGGCTTTTTTGATTATTATAATAATGCTATGAATAAATGTGACTAATGCAATATTTAATTATGCAAGAAATTAAATATGAGAAAAATAATAATGCGGATAAATACCGATTTACCTCCCGGTGAGGGTTTGGGATTTTTAGGTCCCCCAAGCTGGACCTCCAATTCTTTTAATCTTCTGAGTTTCCTTCCTCTGGAGATGGTGTCTCCAGTGGTTCTTCATGAACTTCCTTCACTGTAGAGTCTCTCTCTGGTCTGGGTTTGAATGTGAAGTGTTCTTCTTGACCGTTTATGTTGAACTTGATTTATCCCTTCCCGACATCAATGTGGGCATTGGCAGTGCTCAGAAATGGCCTTCCAAGGATGATGGATACTTTCGAGTCAGGACTCATGTCCAGTACTACGAAGTCTACTGGCACAAGGAAATCTCTGATCCTGACTGGAATGTTCTCGGCGATGCCCAACGGGTGTCGAACCGATTGATCCGCTAGTTGTAGGCACATTGATGTTGGTTCTAGGGTTGCATGCTCAAGCTTTTTGTAGACTGATGCTGGCATCACACTGACACTTGCTCCGAGATCACAAAGTGCATTGTTGAAGTGTTGGTTTCCGATCGAGCAATCAATAGTGGGACATCCAGGATCTTCCTTCTTCTTTGGTGGTTTGTTGAGGATGGCCGCACTACATTCTTCTGTCAGCTTGATAACCTCAGTGGTGGGCAGTGGTCTCTTCTTGTTAAGAATATCTCTGATGTACTTTGCATATGTAGGTACCTGTATGGCATCGAGCAGAGGTATGTTGACATATAATTTCTGAATGACCTCTACAAACTTACCAAACTGCTCATCCGACTGCAGTCCTCTGTTTCTTCTGGGAAATGGCAAATAGTTGGTGTCGTACAAATCTTTCCTCATTTCTCCAGTTCTTGGTGGTTGTAGCAGATCTTCTGCTTCAACTGGGCTTTCTTCTTCTATCACTGCTGGTTGCACTGGTGCTGATGTTCTTTGTTTCTCTTTTGGGTATGGTGGATCTCTGGTAGCTTTACCTCCTCTAGTAGTTATATTCTTTACCTGCTCAATGTTAGTAGCAACAGGCAGTGCAGCAGCTAACTTTATTAATTTAAGCTCTACCCTTTTATTAAGAGTGTTTTGCTCATCAAAGGCAGTTAGTAGAAAATCCATTTTATTGTGTATATCTTTTAGAGATGATTCATTTGTATCTAGCCTTTGTTTAACTTCATCATTAATTTTGGTTTGTTGAGCAATTATCTCTTTTAATGAAAGTTGCTTGAAAGTATTACCTGAATTCATACCTTTGCTATTGGGTTGACTCGAAGTTGGTTGATATTTGTATGCTGTCTCAATGGCCCTTTGATCTTCTTTGAACTTGGCCCTCTGGTCAATCCAATGGAGCAAATTTTCCATCTTACTCGATAACGCATTTACTTCTTTTGGTATTTCTTCAGTTTGATGACATTGTTGAGCTTTATCTTGGAACCAGCTTTAGTTTTCTGCTATCTTATCCAAAAGTATCTCTGCTTTTCCAGTTGTAGGCTCCAAGAATGATCCTTTAGCAGATGCATCTAGGCACTCACGAGTCTTCTGGGTTAATCCATGGTAGAAGGTCTGCATAAGTAACCATGTGGCCATTCCATGGTGAGCACAATCTGATATGTATCCTTGAAAACGCTCCCATGCTTCTGAAATGGCTTCTGTCTTCTGCTGTTGGAAACTGACAATATTTCCTCTTAAGGCAGTTGTTTTGCCAATAGGGAAAAACTTTGATAGAAAGGCATCTGACAAGTTCGTCCAGTTGTTGATGTTATCTTGATGAGTGTAGAACCACTTCCTCGCTTTCCCTTCTAGTGAGAATGGAAAAAGGCGAAGTAGTATGATGTCTTTGTCAACTCTGTTGATGTGGATTGTGCTTCCAATCTCTAAGAAATTCTGCAAGTGTGCACTGGCATCTTCATGTGCCTTTCCACCGAATTGTGTAGCTTGCACCAAATTGATGAGGCTTGACTTGAGCTCAAACTCAGGTATTCCTTCTTCTACTGCAAATCTTGGACCAGTTGGAATGTTCTCAAGGCTTGGAGCAGAGAATTCTTGCAAGGTCTTTTGTGCCATAGCTTCAGCAATTGGTAGCTAGCTTCTTCTTCTCTTGATTGCTTTAGTTCTGATGATGGAGAGTTTAATGTACCCAAAGTCAATCCTGTTATACCCTGTATAAAAATATAAACATAGAAAAACAACAGGGTGAACCTGCCAAAGCAGCGGTGCCTTGTCATGATTTCTCACTTAGTAGCTGTTTTATGCAATTATTTCTCTATAGTCTAGTCTAATATTTTATATGAATAACCTTGATTGATTTTCTGGCTTTCCTTAATATTACCCTTTTGCTCCCTTTTATGACTTATTCCTAAGACTCGTATAATTCCTATAAGATCCTATAAATTCCTATAATTCCCCGGCAACGGCGCCAGAAATGCTTGTTGACACTAGCTAACACCACTTAGTTACTAGGTTGTCATCCCTAGCATGGCGCCAGAGTGTACAAAGGTATTTATAAATGTAAAGGCTCTCTAGAAAATAATCTATTCTATCCGCAAGCGCACAGATAAAACACCTCATTGTAGCATTTCACCAGGATAAGTATTCCAGGTATCGTTATTTATAATTTTGCTCTAGGGATCTAAAGAAGATGGAATTAAATCAAGGGACAAAATCTATCAAGGCATAGACTAGAGATAAACTTGCAAGAACATGATTACTAATGAGAAACTCGTCACACAGTCACATACTTTAGCAGGGGGTAAACCATAAAGATAATGATAATAAAGTATAAGTTCATGGGATAAAGAGCACAGCAATTAGAAAATAGACTACTCCTCATATATGTAGGTGATGTCGGATTAGCTAGAGAATGGATTCTAAGTTATCTACTAACTACTAAGTCATAATCTACTCTAGTTATCTACAAGATCATATATAGCATAAAAGACTCTTCATTCATGTATAAGGAACATTGATAAAGTAAATCAGAGCATCGCATGACTTACTCCACAATACCGGTTCTGCCTGTCCTATCAACGGAGGGTGGACTATATAAGAATCAACAAAGCTATCACTATCGCGAACTACCACACGACCCGGCCAATAGGATACATTTGCAGATAAATAACATCTAAGCACCACGCTCACATGTGATCTATCACCTAACTCCCTCGCGTCAAGAGCTAAGCGCTTTGCAAACTTATACATAAACTCATTATCAATTAGAACTATATCAAATATAGAACTAGAGCAAACTAAGAGCATAATAATTAGAGACATAATGCAATTAGAACAATAGAATTAGAGAAAGATATGAATAATACCAATCTTTATTACCGAAGATCCGAATCCAGAGCGTAGTGCTCTACTTCTCTAATTGCTATCTAATCAACCTCTAAACTTGAAGGATTAGGGAGTAGCTAATTCTAATTCTCTGTGGGAGAGAAGCTCTAAACCCTAACTTTGATGGCTACCTCTGAATAATGATTTCTCCTCCTCTGCTCCAGGGGCCAGGGGGTCTGGTTTTATAGTCCCCTCAAGTGAACGTGAGCCATTGGATCAAACCGACATAGATTGTATGGTTTAGATTGATCCTTTAGGTCGGTGGAGTCTTGCCCCGAAGCAGAGTCCTGATTGGCTTCCTGGCCAGGGCGGGCGCCCAAGGGGGGTGGGC
This sequence comes from Sorghum bicolor, assembly GCF_000003195.3. Taxonomy (NCBI): domain Eukaryota; kingdom Viridiplantae; phylum Streptophyta; class Magnoliopsida; order Poales; family Poaceae; genus Sorghum; species Sorghum bicolor. The sequence goes on along the minus strand of NC_012878.2, from coordinate 16,385,671 downwards.
GGCCGCCCAGCTCCCGAGCCCGAATCGCGTCCCGTTCGTTCCCGTGGCTTCTGGATCCTTCTAGATTGAGGAAAATTGCGCGGTACGTAATTATCTTGTTGTAAACATGACATGTGGGCCTTCTCTCTCTATTTTCTGATAAACCCCTGCAGAAATAGATAAACACCAGAACTCGTGGAATTCTGTCAGATAAAACCCTAATTCTAGATGTTTGTTTTATATTGATCCTTTTTCATGTTTATTTGATTATTAATTTTAGTACTTAAGGACCGTCAACAACCCCCTGGCCCCTGGAGAAGAGAGCCTCTCAACCCTAATTCATTGTTCCATCAAGGGAGAAGAAGCCTCTGATCAAGATTAGAGCCACCACATCAATTAGACATCTAGATTAGCATAGCTACATAGGATTAGAACTAGAAGGAGTCAATCTTCGATTGGTTTCCGGATCTGTCAGGAGGATTCTTGGTAATTCTCTAATTGTGCTTCTAATTGCTTTCTAATTATCTTTGTTCTTCAATATTATGAATATGACTTTGTTCTACTTCAATATATTGCTTATGACTTTGCTCTACTTGCTTATATTCAAGATTATATTGTTCTTAGTTTATCATAGTTATGTACTTGGCTTAGTTAGATTGGATCTATATACATGCTTATGATCGTATAGCGTTTATCCATCGGATCCATGGGTAAATGATAGATATTGTGTAGGCGTGGTGCTTATACCGTATTTATCTGCGATTGTACCCAATATGCCAGATCGTGGGGTGGTTCGTGATAGTGACAACTTCATTGATTCTTATATAGTCCCCCTCTCGTGTATTGGGCTGGTAGAGCAACATTATTACAGGGGAGTGATTGCTATGTTTCTCATTTACCTTGCTAATATCACTATGCATGGGCGTGGTCTTATCTCGCAATGATTGCTAAGTATGCTTGCACTAACTATGATATGCTAGACTATATAGCTAAGAATAACTTAGGGAATATTCTTGTAGTTCGTTCTAATACCATGCTAATGACTTTCTAGAGTATCTAATTGAGGTGCTTATCATATTTATTATGTGGCTAGATCAGATTAATTATCCTTGTCACTATTATTACTTCATATATCTTTTATGTGACACTTATCCCTGTATGAGAAGTTAGATATAATGTTCTCAATTATACATGCAATGATAGATGCTCAATCTCATATTCTATTCTGTAATCATTAGTGATGATTTCTAATCCCTTCCCAGTGGTAAAAATATAAATAACGATACCTGGAATACTTTCCGGTTAAAATGCTGCATCGGTATTAATCTGTGCGCTTGCAGATCCCATTCATTATTCATTTAGGAGAGCAATTGCATATTTCAATACCGCGTCTCTTATATCATGCTGGGGATGACAACTTGGCTTAAGTGGTGTGAGGGATAGGTTTGGCATTTTTGGCACCGTTGCTAGATTTAGAGAACTTAGTCTACTTTTGGTAATGATGTTAAGAATACCCAACAGTGAACACGGAGGCCAAGAAGATTGCTAGTTTCCAGAGAGGCTTGAATCCAAAGATGCTGAAGACCATGGGTACAGGAGCCAGGGCTACCTTCAATGCCTACATCAGTGACTGCCTAACCCAGGAAAACAATAATAACAACTACAGTGCATCCAAGTCACGAAAGAGGGCTTTTGAAGCCGGATCATCCTAGCCTAGGGCACCCGTGACAGGGCGACAGCAGTATCGTCCCCCTGCCCCAGGTGCTAGGTTCCGACCGCCGCAGAGAAGGAACACTAGGCATCCAACACAGCAGAAGCCGTACAAGGTGGCAATAGCCCCTGCCAAGCCAAAGGCAATTCAAGCTGCAGCACCTGCCGTCAATAATGCGCCCAAAGGTCCATGCTATAACTGCCACAAGATGGGGCACTTTGCTAAGGAATGTCCCTACCCCAAGAGGCAGCAGCCAACCTATCCAGCTCGTGTGCACCATACCTCGATCGAGGAGATCCCGGAAGGAGAACCGGTAACAGCTGGTATGTTCTCTGTCGACCAACATCTTGCAGTTGTTTTGTTTGATTCTGGATCATCGCATTCATTCATGAGCCAAGCATTTGTACAAAAGCATAGTCAACCGGTTACAGATCTGGGTTATGGCTACCGCATCAGCTCAGCACGGGCAGATGTGTTGACCAATAGAGTGGTTCGAGGGGCAACCCTGGATATAAGTGACCGAGTTTTTCGGGTAAATCTAGTGGTCATGCCTGGGTTAGTTCTGGATGTTATCATGGGCATGAACTGGATGAAGGAATGGGATGCCGTCATAGATACTGGGAAAAGGATGTTATCCCTCAGAGAACCACAGGGCAACAGCTCTTTTAAAGTACCTCTGCCCCGTCGTCTTGACTTTGCTAGCATCTCTTGTGCTACACATGTGGTTCCCTTACCACAGATCCCAGTAGTCTGTGAGTTCCCTGATGTTTTTCCCGAGGAATTACCAGGACTTCCCCCAGATAGGGAGGTAGAGTTTGCAATCGAGTTGATACCAGGTACAGCACCAATATCTAGAAGGCCGTACCGGATGCCACCTAACGAACTCACCGAGTTGAAAAATCAACTAAAGGAGTTGCTGGATAAAGGATTCATCCGGCCAAGTTCGTCAGAATGGGGTTGTCCAGCTTTGTTTGTGAAAAAGAAGGATCAATTGTTGCGCATGTGCGTGGACTATCGTCCACTCAATGCAGTGACAATCAAGAATAAGTATCCCTTGCCAAGGATCGATATCCTGTTTGATCAGTTGTCCAAGGCAAAAGTGTTTTCCAAGATAGATTTGAGGTCTGGGTATCATCAAATCAAGATTCGTCCGCAAGATATCCCGAAGACTGCTTTTTCCACCAGATATGGGTTGTATGAGTACCTTGTCATGTCCTTTGGGTTGACAAATGCTCCTGCATACTTTATGTATCTGATGAATTCAGTCTTTATGCCAAAATTGGATAAGTTTGTTGTGGTGTTTATCGATGATATCCTGGTTTATTCAGAAAATGAGCAAGACCATGCTGAGCATCTAAAAACCGTGTTAACACGATTACGAGAGCATCAGTTATATGCCAAGTTCAGCAAGTGTGAGTTCTGGTTGAAGAAAGTTCCTTTCCTAGGGCACATTCTGTCTGAAGAAGGGATTGCTGTGGATCCGTCAAAAGTGCAGGAAGTCATGGACTGGAAGGCACCAACTTCTGTCTCGGAAGTTAGAAGTTTTCTTGGTCTGGCTGGGTATTATCGTCGATTCATACCTGACTTCTGCAAGATTGCTAAGCCAATGACAAGTTTGCTACAAAAGGATCATAAGTTTGTCTGGACAGAGGGGTGTGAGTTAGCCTTCCGCACCTTGCGAAAGTTGCTAACCGCTGCTCCCATTCTAGCACAACCCAATATAGAGAAGCCTTTTGATGTGTTTTGTGACGCATCGAAGAGTGGCCTGGGGTGTGTGTTGATGCAAGATGGCAGGGTGATAGCTTATGCTTCCCGACAGTTGAGAAAGCACGAAGTCAACTACCCCACTCACGACCTCGAGTTAGCAGCAGTGGTACATGCTTTGAAGATTTGGAGACACTATTTACTGGGAAATAAATGTCACGTTTATACCGATCATAAGAGTTTGAAGTACATCTTCACTCAATCCGAGCTGAATATGAGGCAACGACGGTGGTTAGAGTTAATCAAGGACTATGATCTGGAAGTCCATTATCATCCAGGCAAAGCTAATGTGGTAGCAGATGCGTTGAGTCGTAAACTGCACTATCAAGTGGTTCAACCGTTGTTTGAAGATGGGTTCAATCTCATGCATCCTGAGGTCTTATGTCACATACAACTCAGTTGTTCACTCAAGAGTCAAGTCATTGAAGGTCAGAAGGCAGACAAAGGTATATTCCACATCAAAGAGAGGATCAAAGACGACCCAAAAACTCAGTTTCGAGTTGATGAGAAAGGGGTACTGTGGTTTCAACATCGGTTAGTAGTCCCGAAGGATCGGGAATTGAAGAATCGCATCATGGATGAAGCCCATCTCTCCAAGCTTTCTATTCATCCTGGCTGTAGTGAAATGTATCAAGACCTAAGACCCCACTTTTGGTGGACCAAGATGAAGAAAGAAATAGCCGCATATGTGGCCCGTTGTGACACGTGTTGCAGAGTTAAGGCCATCCATATGAAACCTGCATGTCTGTTGCAACCGTTATCAGTTCCAGAGTGGAAATAGGAAGAGGTCAGTATGGACTTTATCACAGGTTTACCGACCACGAGGAAGGGGAATGACTCGATTTGGGTAATCATAGATCGATTAACCAAGTCGGCTCATTTCATTCCACTTAAGAACACATACAGACCTCCCGAGTATGCCGATATATATATGGCTGAGATTGTCAAGTTGCATGGTATTCCCAAGACCATCATATCAGATAGAGGACCACAGTTCACCGCTCACTTTTGGGAGCGCATGAATAAGAGTTTGGGGACCAGTCTGATAAGAAGCACGGCGTACCATCCTCAGACCTCAGGTCAAACGTAGAGGTTAAATCAAGTGTTAGAAGATATGCTGAGGGCCTGTGTGCTATCGTCCAAGGGATCATGGGAATCATGGTTACCTCTGGCTGAATTCTCCTACAATAACAGTTATCAAGAGAGCATCAAGATGGCCCCGTTCGAAGCTTTGTATGGTCAGAGGTGTAGAACTCCGTTAAATTGGGTTGAACCTGGTGAAAGAAGATACTATGGTATCGACTTCGTGAATGAGGCCGAGAAGAAGGTGCAAATCATACAGCAACATATGCAAGCGGCACAATCACGACAAAAGAGTTATGCTGATAAGAGGAGAAGGCCACTTGAATTCAAAGTAGGTGACTATGTGTACCTCAAGGTTACGCCAATGAAGAAAGTTCAACGTTTCCGAGTTCGAAGCAAGCTTGCACCCAGATATGTGGGACCGTACCAAATACTGGAGAGGAAAGGTCCCGTGGTCTACAAGATTCAGTTACCTGAAGAGTTGAGCTCGATCTTTCCGGTCTTCCATGTGTCGCAACTGTGGAAATGTTTGAAAGTACCTGAGCAAAGAATTGAACCTCGAGGGATCAAAATAAAAGCAGACTTAGAGTATAAGGAGCAGCCAGTGGGAATTGTGGATACCAAGGAACGGGTAACCCGAAACAGAATTGTCAGAACATACAAGGTGGTGTGGAGTCATCATGACGATAGGGATACCACCTGGGAAACTGAGGATTATCTAAAAACAGTTTATCCAAAATTTCATAAGAAATGGTTAGTAACCCAAAATCTCGGGACGAGATTTCCCTAAGGGGGGAAGAGCTGTAACACCCTAGGTGTTAAGCATGCATTTAGCCCTATAATAACATGCATAAGCATTCTCATCAAGCAAAGCATCATGAGCATGTCATTCATCTCAAAACATGATTTTATGTGTTTTATTTCATGTGTTTTAATTATGCTAAAAATATGATGCTTGCTTCTAAAAATGTGAAATATTCAAACTAGGGTGATTTATGTGTAAGAAGAATTAAGAATATTTTTGTGCAATTTTTGGAGCTATAGAATTTGAGAAATGGAATTTATACAAAAATCTCCAAAATGAATTTATTTGGAAACCTAGAACTAGTTTTAATTTGTAATTCAAATTCTATTTGGAATTTGGTCTTGCTTATTAAAACAAAGTTGTAGGGTTTTTGTTTTGGAACAACTTTGCTTTTGGGGGCAAGAGGTGAAAATGATTTTAAATTAGTCCAAATAAATTTAGAAAAGAATTTGAGAAAAGAAATTCAAAAAAAAATAGAAAAGGGGCAGGCGCTGCTGGGCCAACCCCGCCTCCCTTTCGGCCCAGCGAGCGGCCCGGCCTGCTTCCCCCTCCCCCTCTCTCCCGCGCGTGCGGACGCACCTCGTCCCAGCCAGCATCGGCCACGTGGCGGCCGTACGCCGGCGAGGAGCGCGCCGCGGCCGGCCTCCAACCCCCCCTGGTCGGGACGCCGGCTCGGGCTCCCAGGCCATTCCCTCCATCGTGTCGCCCGCGCCCTTCTCCTTCCTCCCTCCGCTCGCGAGCGCAACCGAGCCGTAGAACTCCGCCGCAGCGCCATCGCCGGAGCAGCTCCGCTGCTCACCGCCGGCCACTCCGGTGGCCAAAACTCGACACCGAAGCCACCAACGCCTTCGCCATCGTTAGGGTAAGCTTGTGCGAGAGTTCTACCAAGGTGAGAGTCCATCGAGCGCCGTGAATAGCTCGCCGGAGTTACCCCGAGCTCGCTGGAGTACACCGCCGCGACGGATCTTGCGTTTCCCTGCCTCTTTTCGCTGGTTTTTGGTTGCGCTAGGTCGGTAGGGTGGTGAGGAAGCTCGGAGAGCCGTTTGCGCACGCTCTACCGCGCCGGAGCGGCCTGGCCACGGCGAGCAGCGCGGCCGTGCCGCCATGCACGCTCGTCGGAGGTGCTCCGGCCATCCTCCGGTCAATCCGAGGGTACCGCTGGGTGCACCTCGCTGCGGGGAGCACGATGGTGCTCACCCCGTGGCCGGGAACCTCACCGCCGGCGAGATCTGCTCGTCGGAGGTGAGCTCCCTCTCGGTCTCGCTGAACAGTGGGGCCAGAGGCCCACTGTCACTCACAGGGGGACCCCGGTGGGTGTAGATCTGGGTGTGTTTAGCCTTTTTCGTCGGTTTTCTTGAATAAATTTTTTCCAGAAATCGATTCAAAACTTGTAAAATTCATATCTTGAGTTCTACGACTCCAAATTTGATGAAATAAATTTTGGTGTGTTCTATATTTCCAGATCTACAGTTTGATGTAATTGCATGTCATGTTTGAGTAACTTTTCTGTATGAAAATATTCAATCCATGTTTTTGCTAAACTTGGAAATGCATAGTAATTAAAATATGGTTTAGAAAAATGTGAAACTTGATTTGTTGGCTCTGCATGTATGTTAACTCACTGGGAAAATATTGCTACACATTATTTGGTGTATAAATGAATTTATGGTAATTTAAATGCTTGCATGGCCGTGGTTTATGATTTTTAATAAAATTTTGGATCATGCAATTAATCTGGAAAATTTTGTGGGTGTTTCTGATGATATTAGACAAACTGTAAAAATATGAAAGCTGTTGTTTGACACTTATATCACAGTGGAGTAATTATACTTATCTTATTAATTAATCTTGTGATTTTTGTGGCTCAAAATAAGTATCCAACAATTATGAAAAATTTGCAGTAGACTTTATGCTTGACTGGTAGTCTCCTGTAATTTTTATGGAATTTATTGATGAACAGAACTGCATACAAATTTTGGATGGCCTAGAAATGAATAAAGAAAATTATGAATTGTTATGTATAGGTTAAATAGAATAAGATTGGGTTTGGTGTATCTTTGAAGCAACTTGTGGGTTGCTGGTCACACTTGAAAAATAATTGTAGAAGAGAATGCACTAGATGTTTGATCCAATTGCTTACTCTTGGATGATGTTGACTACCTTGTAACGAGCATGACCCAGTGAATCACCTATGCATCATGTCATGATCATTTGGTACCTTCTCCTGCAAGCATCCACTCGGGCATCTCGCACTCCACTCATGAGCACACATGCATCATACAGGCTCGCAGGAGAACAAGGTGGGACCCGAGGAGCCAGAGGAGATTCAGGAGCAGGAACCTCCAGAAGCACAGGAACCCGGAGAGGAACTCCAGGAGTGTCCGGATCACCGACCCAGCACGTTTGAGAAAGGCAAGCCCCGGAGCATTCTAAGTCTCCCTATTCTCGCTAACTTACAGGATATACTATGCTGTTCTACTATACTGCATTTAAGTGATAGGAATTGCTTGATACCGTTGATGCATATGTACTCCTTGTTATCCCTACTCGTTTACCTACCTTGTCCTATGTAGATAAGCACGGAGTCTATGCTTAGCTTGCTTAGTCCGGTAGAAGTCGGGTGATCCCCTGTCACCTGCGAGATATAGGTGGATACCTGCTTGGGTAAGCAGTGGTTGCTTTGGGAAAAGAATAACCAAGTGTGGAATGGAATTGGAGACCGGGCAGGGTCTTATGGTGGGTTGACCATAGTGCCCCTACCTGTGTCGATTAAGGACCGGTCGTTGACGGCCCTCTTGTCATGTTGAACGCATGCCCCACACTTAGCTGGAAGGATAAGTCGTTCCGACCGCGAAGCCTGAACACTATCCGGGCCGGGAATCGAGCCGCCATGCGCTGTATTGGTGATGGTTGAGGAGAACGACGAGGGCGCGGCGCGCAACCTTGGTATACCTTGGATACCTCGGTCGCCGGAACGGTCCTCGGGTACTGGCGGTGCCTGCCGAACCCGCGAATTGGTCCTGGATAGTGTAATACGGTGATCTGTAGCTCACTTGATCCGTGAGTGTGGTTTGTGTGGGGAATACCTCGCCAGCTGGTTAGAAATCGATTCGAATCGCCATCGCTCCTGGATAGTGAGCACTTGACATGAGCTTCGTCCTCGTAGTAAGGACTATGGAACACTTGAGTTAAAATGGAAGGGTTTATGAATGCTATGATGAAGTGCTATCATATCCCTATACTTGCTTGTAATAGTGCAGGTGCAAACCTAGATAATAGGTAATGACACTTTCAACTTGAGCAAATTAAAAGAATAAAGATTTATGTAGGTTATGATAGTAAAATCCTGCGGTTTTGCAAAAATGGTTGTCAGCTACCCCACTATATAGCCTTCATGATCCTTGAAGAGTCTTTATTTTTAAAGTTTATGACGGGTAAGTCTAGCTGAGTACCTTCTCGTACTCAGGGTTCTACTCCCATGTTGTTTTGCAGATGGTCAAATGTACTATGGTTATTGCATCCTCTGTCTGTACCCAGCCATGGGTGATGACTAGACCAAGGGCGATGGTCACTCCGTCTTCTCTTTTGCTTTTGGGGGAATGACCGAACTATGGCACTGTATCAGACTAAATGTGTGTGTTGTATTTTTGAACTATGAAGCTTCCGCTACTTGAAGAACTTGGTTTGTAATAATTTTAAGAACTCCGATGTATTTTATGAATGTTGTAATCTGGATGTATTTGTGGATGGCGACCGCTAAACTTATTATGATCTTGGCTGTTGTGTGATGTGTGGTTTGAAATCCTTTGAGATTTCACGGATTACCGGGATTATATGGGCTTAAGCCTGATGGGTTGACTATGCAAATGGTCTCCGTTAGGCTTAATCTCTTATAGTTTGGTCGGTTCTGTTACAGCCCTCAGTCCGAGGAGCCTCGACGTCTTCCACCATGGTCCGCTCACCCTGCGGGAATGATCCCGCCATCTTCTCACCACCAACATCGGTAGGAGCAACCTCTGTTCCCAACATTGGGGACTCGGAGGCTCCTTATGGACGCTGGGAGTAAGGAACCTCGACTTGACCCAAGGCGGAAGGATTGGGCATCGAGGCACCAGGAACAACACCACCCTCTGGTGCTTGCGACGGAGCATCACCACTCCTAGTAGGAGGCCTCGAGTCGGACGGTCTTGCAGCCAGAACAATAATCATCAGGCTCGCCTTAAGCCCAGACATCCTGCACAAATACAGTTCAAATTGAAGCACGAGTAGAAGAGATAATCATACACTCAAGACTGCCTAGCGACTTGGTGCCCGCCCCCAGCTTGAGCTATTTCATAGAAGAAGGTTGTGCCTCCTCCAATGGTCGCTTAAGCCTAAGGCAAACAAGTGGGTCACATGTGCGTCAAAGTAAGAACCCAAAATTAGAGGAAAGGAGTCAGGCTTCGAAATCTTACCCTACAGGGAGAGCGATTTTCCTCCCAGTGCCGCGGGATCTGCTGGGCGGCCTCGATGAACCACCACACATTCGGCCTTGTGGAAATCCCGAGCTGATGTTGGATGCCGGCCTCGTTCGTGCCCCCCGGCGCCCCTCAGGGCTTGAGCTCTCCCTGCGCGCCTCCTCCTAACTCGAGGAAGCCGTGATCCGACCCTCCAAGGCGGCACGGCCTCAAGTTCGAGGCCCTAGCGCAGAAGTCTTGGTTCCATGCCCGAGCGTGGGAGCCTCAGGCAGACGCAGGGGGTGGCTCAGTTTGGTCTCGAGCAAGGGTAGGAGGGATGCTACCATGCGGGCGGCGAGGCGAAGACTCCACGCACGACGAGGGGCCTCTTTGCCTCTCCTCTCGTGGTTCCACGGGGACGTCTTCTTGCACGGATGACATATTAGCCCGAGGTGGAGGTTGAAGGAGACGCTCGAGGCATGCTGCCATCCCCTCAACATCCTCGTCATCATCATCACCATCGTCCTCGTCTTCCTCATCAAAGGAATCCTCTTCAGGCTTCCCGTCATACCTCGATTTAAGGGGGAAGAGCTGTAACATCTCTGATGTTACGAATACTAAAACTGGATCATGTCATCATAAGCATTGCAAAAAAAATTTGTTAAGCACATCATGATGCATCAACATAAAATAAGTTTATTTTGGTTGACTATGCTTAGGAAATTAAAGTATGTTTACCTTGTGAAGTGATGCTTGTGATGGTTGTATAATCCTTAGTTATGGAGGGTTATAAGGAAATATCTAAGAAAAACCCTAGTTTTAACCATAGATTTTACCCCTTTCTGTGCAACTTAAAAACTAAACAAAATTTGGGGACGAGTTCAAAAGAAAAGTTGTAGGTCTTGTCAAGATGCACAACTCTGGTGTTTTGAGCTTTTGAAGTTTCAATACAAAATTCAAAGTAATTTTGAAAATACAGATTTCCAGCAATTGCCCCCTTTTCGATTTAAATCCCTAGTTCAAAATCTATTTGGAATCTTGAAAGGTGACCAAAATGAAAGTTGTAGAGCTCAGAAAATGAACAACTTTTATTCTGGGAGTTTTTCAAGTTATTCAGCAAACTCAAAAGGAATTTTGGAATTTCTATTCTGCCCCAATTCAAACCAGTTTTGCCCCCAAATTGAAATTTTGAATTTCAAACTGTTCGGCTCAAATTTGTCCCTCTCCATTCAAAATTAGCTTTGGGTCATTAAATATGATTGGTATAGTTCAAAATTCTGAACAAATGTTGTTTTGGCAGAAATTTGAGTGGTATTCAAATTTTGGGAATAATTTTGGAATTGAAGAGAGGGGATAAGAACTGCTACAGTATCCTAACCAATCGGCCACCGCCAGCCACCTCCACCGCGCGTCCTGGCTGTCTTTGGCATACTGGTCACACAGCTGCATGCTTGATGATGGTCAGCGTGAAGTGGCGAAGCTAGGGGCATCCTCATCCATTCCTTTGCACCACCAGAACGCTGTTGCCACCATTTCCTCCCTTTCCTGCTCGTCGCGGGCTATCTTCTCCTACTGAGAAATTCGCCGCCACCAGCCCACCATCATCCTTTTGCTCGCGAATGCAGTCTTGCCTTGCCTTTGTGCTTCTCTTTGACCTATTTGCAGCAACTCGCGTCACCAGAGTTGGCCGTGCTCGTCAGTCGCGTCGCAGCAGATGGCCATGCCCGCCATGACCGCCTGCGCACGTGGCCAGGAGGCCACAGACCTTCTCCACAAAAGCCGACGACACCAGCGCGAGCGCACGAGCCTCAGGATGCTCCCAATGCTTTCCCTCGCTGCTAACAAGCGTCCACCGGCTGGAAATCAGGTTCTCTCCGACATCCTCTGCTCTGGATTCGCGACCAGGGACTTCGCGAGACAATTCGAAGTTTCCCCGGGGCCTAACTGCACAGATCGTGACTCAGGTGAATAGTGCTATAAGGACTTATTTGTAGATGTTTTGTTGAATCTTTGAAAATTCATATCTGATTTTGATAACTCCAATTTTGGTGAACCAAATTTAGTTGTGCTCCTTGAGATGTCTAGTTTTTAAAAATATGAAACTGGCCATGTTGTGTAGTAAAATAATTAGTTATAATTTATGTCTTTTAATTACGCTTAAAAGGGAGAAATTCATATCTCATGTTGTGAAGCTCCTTTTAACCTGGAATTTGTATGGTGTGCTCATGATCTTATGGGTGTGCTGCAGTAACAATTTAATATTCATTAGATGACCTATGATTAAGTTATTGATTTTTATCTTAGTTAGTGCTTATTAAATAGTTTATAATTAAAAAAATGAATAAATGTAAAATATGGTTCCTCTACCTTTATATGAGGTTGTTATATCATATTGATACATAATTTAGCTACGTGTTTGTACAAAATATTGAGTTTCTTATTTATCTTGCTCTTACATGCTTCCTTGTGATGGCAATTTATCGTTTTCATGCAAATTGCTATACTTATCCAAACGGCATAAACTTTGTACAGTAGACCTTGGATATCATATATGAGCTGCTGTAGTTTTCTCAGAATTTACTGTGTACATTTGATATATGGTTATTACTTTGTCTATTTATCTAAATAAATTAATAAAGACATGAAAGGAATTTATTTACGGATGACCAGGATGTTTTCTAGTATCTCTTTGATGTATTTCAACTGTACGTAAGCTGGGTTTTTCCCAGGTTCAAGTTTGGAACATAAATGAAACGTTATTTCTCTATAATTCAATTGTGTGTGGTTTCTCGACAGTTTCTGGAGCAATATGAATTGCTCTAGGTAAATAATGTTGGATATGAAACTTGTCTCTAATAAAGTGGTATATAATTCATTCATCTAGCTGGTGTTAAATTTTGGTGGCATGTGGCCCTATAGTTTCTGAGTTATGCCTGTTTAATTTTAAGTTTCAGAAATGGTTCCTCTTTGTCAAATCCTGAATCAGTTTCTGTAGTTGTGCAATTTTGACCTGCCAAACTTGTGAATCATGCTTTGATGATGAAAGATAAATTGTAGCAATTTTCATAAGCTTTCCAAAATATTATGGATCATGACTTTTGGTGATCTAGAACTCTGGTTATAGATGTTTAAAGCTTAATGTCTGATTCTGATCCATTTTATCTATAGAATCAGTTCTTGAAGATAATAACCAGGTCCTAGATAATTATCTAAGCTTTTCAGAAAGTCTAATATCACCTTTATTGAATGCTTGGATCTCTAATTATGGTTGAATGAATTTGCGTATATGCTGCTGTCCTGGTTATGTGTGCAAATAGAGCTGATTGTTTTAGCTAGCCTTTACTTAAATGATGATAGCATGGTTTAGGTGCTTAAGACTTCCTTGATGTTAACCTTGTATGCATTTCATCATACATCATAGCATACATTTCATCATATTAAGCAAAGCATCATTCTTTACGTATAGTGCATACGAGAGTGAGAAGGTTCGTGTTGAACAAGTATGAAGCGGTTGGTGTTGATCAATCTTCGGAAAGGTGTCGTCGACTAGCGATGTGAACTAAGATCATCCATCTATGGTGTTGGTGTCGTCCAACCATGGATTTGACGCCAAATCTAACTTCTGTGGTCTCTTTGTGGAACTAAGCTTCTCTGCAACCAAGGCAAGCCCCGGATGCATTAACCCATCCTTGAATGTTTTAAACCTTCTATCATTTATGAATCAAAATGCTGTATTACATAGTCAGGAATTGGGTTTAACCTACTTGTTGCATTTACCACCTTGATATTTGTTATCTTGTCCTTGGCACCTGTTTTATTTCAAACTGCGTAGTGATGCTTAGACCTGCTTATTAGATAGGTTTTCAAATAAGAAAGTTTGAAGGGTTGTTGTGGAATACTTTTATGGTTAATAATGTTTCAACTTACCGGTCGGCGGACTTGCTTTAAGAATGGAGTCTTAAAGTAGTGTCCCCAACTGTGTCGGTTAAGGACCAGTCTGTTGATGGCCTACTGGGTTGAGACTTATAGTACTGGCCACTTGCCCTGGTAAGCCCTGTCTTGTGATTCCTCGACGAGAGCGGCTACTCGCGCACTAGGTGTGGACCGATGGTGAGAGTAGCGTGTACCCTCCTAGCAAATGGCCTAGACAGTGCAGTACTGTGCTCTTGGGTGCCGCGAACCCGGTCAGATCTTGGGAAAGCCAGATTTGGGTTGACATATGCAAGATTCAGTTCTACATATGTCGGGTGGTTAGGAACTCCAGCTAGATTGTTAAGCGGTTTGAATCGTCGTTGCTCCCCTATTGGGAGACTCAATCCTTCGACCTTCATCGTAGTTAAACATGCAACTAAATTAAGAAACAGGGAAGGTGGAAATGTCTCATGGAGTTCGGATCCCAATTCCCGGACTCATAGTGACATGAAACTATGGCCATCTGAAGAATAACACTCTAGATAGGGATTAGTGATTCATGGACTCGTCTATGCAAAGCAACTTAGATAGACTGTCCTCAAATTCGTCCGCCTCTCGAGGTGGCATGTTTAAGGCTAAAACTTTGAAAGTAAGGATCCACTATTAGTAAGCTTTTATGCAAAACAACTTGATTCCTTGCTCAGCCAATCCTTGTTATCCTAAACCTGCATTCCTATGTCCTTCTCTTTTCTGTCGGGTAAGTCTTGTTGAGTACTCCTGTACTCAGGGTTCTTTAACCCCTATTGCAGATACTGACTTATGCTGCTAATGGAGGTCATGTTGGTGGGCGCGACATGATTTTTCCACCTCTTCTACCGTAGAAACTTCACCTAAGTTGCTTCCGCTACTCTACACCCCTTTTGGAAATTTAGTTAAGTTTATACTTTATCATATTTTGTAAATTAAGTTATATTTCTTCCGCACTCCGATGTAAGTTATTTTTGTAACAAATGTTGTAATGTTGTGGTAACTCCATGTTGATCCTGTGTTGGTTATAAAATGTGGAAGATTCGGGGTCCTTCGAGCTGTGGCGGAGCCAAGATCTCACGGCTGGGTATTCCACATATAAAAATTTTTCAATGCATATGTGTGTTGACGGTTCTTAAGTATCAATTTTAATTATCAAATAAACAAGAGAAAGGACCAATATGCAACCATCACCTAGAATTAGGGTTTGATCTGACAGAATTCCACGAGTTTTGTTGTTTATCTGTTTCTGCAGGGGGTTATTAGGAAATAAGGAAGAAAGGCCCACATGTCGGGATTACATAGAGATATCAACGCATCGCGTAATTTTTCATCATCTAGAAGACTCCAGAAGCCACGAGACCAAAGCGAAGGCGAAACTGGGCCAGGCCCAGGGCGCCCGCCCCCTGTTGGAGCCAAATCAGGACTCTTTCGCTCGGGATATTCCACCGACCTATTGGATCAAGAAAAACATAGTACCACCTCGCCTATCGACCCAAAAACGCATAGAAGGGGAGGACTATATAAGCAAGGCCCCCTGGCCCCTGGAGAAGACATGAAGAAATTATCATAGAGACTGAGGGGTGCCCTCGAAGGAAAACCTCTTCTCTAATTAATATTTCTTTTTAGGCTTAGCAATCAATGTAAGGTAGAAATAGATCTTCTAGTTTCTACTAGATTGAGAGAGATAGAGTGGAGGAAGCCCGGCCTGTCGGTGTCTACTCCAAGCTTGTACCTGCGGGATCAAGTTCTCTTAACCCGAAGCTTGCTCCTAGGATTCTTCAGTAATTCGACTTCTAAATTCTAGTAAGTTCTTGTTTTATTGTTCTTATGGTTTATGAGTTTACTTTAATCTCTTCGCGTATAGTTTAGAGTAATCATTTGCTGGCGTAAACGTGGTGTTTAGGCTGGGGTACTCATAGATATTCCCTGACTAGCTGGACCGTGGTAGTAGTGAGGAACGTGACAATTCCGAGCTACCTTTGTAGATCACATCTCGTTAGCAGGAAGGATAGGGTTTATAGGTGCGGGTTGAACATCCTTTGTGGTGTCTAGATTCTGTTAGCCTCCCCATTAGAACAGTAGATCATCCTTACCAAGGTTAGAAGGAGACTACGGTTGCAGTCTTCTCTATTTATCACTCACATCGAAAGACATTCTTTGTGCCTAAAGGTTAGTAGTAATAGACCGGTTACTCAGATGCACTCTTTCTCCTAGTGGTAAAAAAATAAATACGATACTCTGGATAACCTCCCGGGTGAAGTGCTCACCGATATCCGTGCGCTTGCGGATCAATTCCTTATTGCGTTCCCAAATATCAACAAGCATTTCTGGCGCCGTTGCCGGGGAGAAAGACGGTTGCTGAGATAACCTATGTCTTGCTACTAGCTTGTATCTATACTTTTATCTTTTCTTATCTTTTATATCCTTTATTTATTTTCTTTATTCTTACCTTATGGAAAACCAAAATTCTAAATCGATCCATGAGTCTGCAATCCCTTTAGCAACTGACCTTTTACCATGGGAATCATCACAGCCTATCCAAACATCCTAGTATAAGTTAAGTTCTAGGTTGATTGCCATGATTCAAAACCTATCTTTTTCGGGAAAGGAAGACGAAAACCCTTACCTTCATATTAGAGATTTTGAGCAAACATGTGATTGTCTTTGCATTGAAGGCATTTCTGATAAGACTTTACGTTGGAAGCTTTTTCCTTTTTCTTTAAGGGGAGAAGCTAGACAATGGTACAGTCAGAAGATAAGTCAACAACAAGGTGAAAGGGGAGTTTTACGAGCCAACTTTTGTCTAGATTTCTATTCCCTTGACCGTATAGCCGACCTTAGACTCGAAGTCCTATCTTTTAAACAAAAAGATAATGAAACTTTGGGAAAATCCTGGAAACGTTTTTCTGATCTTTTAGAATATGGTCCAAACCTTAATCTTGAAGACCCTGTTCTTTTATTTCACTTTTTTCGAGGTCTTCATAAAAATCACAAACAAATGCTTCACACAATGTCTAGAGGTTCTTTCTTTCGCATCCCTGCTGATGAAGCAAGAGTGATCCTAGATAGAATCCTAGAAGCTGAGATGGATAATACCCTTCATGATGAAACCTACGAAGCTGAAGTAGACACTCTGCCAAATTCTTCATCTACTTTAGCTAATCCAAGTTTTGAGCCACAAGAGGAAGAAATTCCACCACCGGACTTCATGCTGGATATAGAATCCGATCTTTTTGCCGATTTTGGAAACATTTCAAACTACCATTCTATTGACAAACCCCAAAACGGCCAGTTTAGCATTTATTTACCAAGTGAATATCAATTGAGAGAGCTTATCTCAGTCATGAGTAGCGAATGGTTGGAGGAATCAGAGCTTTCCTCTGATGTGATCCGTTTGGACACACCCTCTATAACTATACGCTGTGCCTATAATTCTGATCGATTTAATGCTCTTTATAATCCTGTTGTGGGGATCAACATTATGTCTGAATCTTTTGCACTTAAACTATTTAAAAATCTTGTCTTAACCCCCACAACAAAGGTCATAAAGGAATCTTCGGGACGATTAGTCCCCAGTCTTGGAATTATTAATATTCTACCTCTTACGGTAGAAGGTTCCATGGTTCATTTGAACTTCTATATCTTTGATACATGGGATTTCGACCTATTGATAGGACAACCTTTTAGAAGACTCCTTTATGAAGGTCATACTGGAAAGCTACACATTTCTTTTGGAAAAACCTTTAAATTCCCAATAATAATTTCACACTCCTTAAACAATAAGGCCGAGTCATATCTTTTGCCTGATCCTATGGAGGAAGTAAAGGCTGCATCTCTAGAGCTTTTAGATGAACCAGACTTAGAAGACGAAACTCCTTTCTTCACTGAAGAAGAAGACGAACCTTCCGAGACTGAACCCTTAGATGAGTTTGCAGAAACACCTAGGCCTCCCATAGAGCTTAAAACTTTACCACCCGGTCTTACCTATGCTTTCCTAAACAATAATCCAGAGTTCCCTGTGATCATTAGCGATAAACTCACTCAGGATCAAACTCTGCGATTAATGACCATTCTTGAGAAACATCACTCGGTTTTTGGCTACTCACTTCAAGATCTTACAGGAATCAGTCCTATGATTTGTACCCATCGTATTCCAACAGATCCTTCTGTTACACCCTCTTGAGAACCCCAACGTAGACTTAACAACACTATGAGAGAGGTAGTTAAAAAGGAAGTTATAAAGTTGCTGCATGCAGGGATTATATATCCTGTGCCGCACAGTGAGTGGGTAAGCCCAGTACAAGTTGTGCCCAAAAAGGGAGGCATGACAGTTATTATGAATGAAAACAACGAGCTAATTCCGCAACGCACCGTCACAGGATGGCGGATGTGCATAGACTATAGAAAACTAAATAAAGCCACGAGAAAGGATCACTTTCCTTTACCTTTTATAGATGAGATGCTAGAGCGGTTAGCAAACCATTCGTTCTTCTGTTTCTTAGATGGATACTCAGGATATCACCAAATCCCGATCCATCCCGATGATCAAAGCAAAACCACTTTTACATGCCCTTATGGAACTTATGCTTACCGTAGAATGTCTTTTGGGTTATGTAATGCACCAGCTTCTTTTCAAAGATGCATGATGTCTATATTTTCTGATATGATTGAAGAGATTATGGAAGTTTTCATGGATGATTTCTCTGTTTATGGAAAAACTTTTGATAGTTGTCTTGAAAACTTAGACAAGGTTTTGCAAAGATGTGAAGAAAAGCACTTAATCCTTAATTGGGAAAAATGTCATTTTATGGTTAGGGAAGGAATAGTGCTGGGACACTTAGTGTCTGAAAGAGGTATTGAGGTAGACAAAGCAAAAATTGAAGTAATTGAACAACTACCTCCACCTGTGAACATAAAAGGAATTCGAAGCTTTCTTGGCCATGCTGGTTTTTATCGTAGATTCATAAAAGATTTTTCATTTATTGCTAGCCCACATACTCTTTTGCTAGCCAAGGATGCTCCTTTCGAATTTGATGATGCATGTCTAACATCTTTCAATTTATTAAAGAAAGCAATCATCTCTGCACCAATCATTCAACCCCCTGATTGGTCGTTGCCTTTTGAAATTATGTGTGATGCTAGTGATTATGCTGTGGGGGCAGTATTGGGACAAACTAAAAATAAAAAGCATCATGCAATTGCTTATGCCAGTAAAACTTTGACAGGAAAAGAGCTTCTGGCTGTTGTCTTTGCCATAGATAAATTTAGATCTTATTTAGTTGGAGCTAAAATAATTGTTTACACTGATCATGCTGCATTAAAATATTTGCTCACTAAAAAGGATGCTAAACCTCGCCTGATTAGATGGATCTTATTACTCCAATAATTTGACTTAGAAATAAAAGATAAAAAGGGAGTAGAAAATTCTGTTGCTGATCACTTGTCTAGAATGTATTTTAAGAGTCCACAGGAAACCCCCATCAATGATTCACTCCGGGACGACATGCTCTACGGGATTAACAGGTCTAACCCCTGGTATGCAGATATTGTTAATTTTATGGTTTCAGGGTATGTACCACCAGGAGCAAACAAGAAGAAGCTTCTTCAAGAAAGTCGTTCACATATATGGGATGAGCCATACCTCTTCCGAGTATGCTCTGACGGCTTACTCAGGAGATGTGTGACCACTGAGGAAGGATGGAAGATCATCGACAGATGTCATTCATCACCATATGGAGGTGACTATGGAGCATTCCGTACACATTCAAAGATCTGGCAGTGTGGATTCTATTGGCCTACAATGTATGAAGACACGAAGCAATATATTAGAAGATGTGGGCCATGTCAAAGGCACGAAAACATAAATACAAGGGATGCAATGCCACTCACCAACAACCTTCAGATTGAGCTCTTTGATGTCTGGGGAATAGACTACATGGGTCCATTTCCTCCATCAAAGAAGTGTGAGTACATCTTGGTGGCAGTTGACTATGTCTCCAAGTGGGTAGAGGCATTACCTTGCAAGCATGCCGACAATGTCAATTCAAAGAGGATGTTTGAAGAAATTATATTTCCAAGATTTGGAGTCCCCAGAGTAGTGATAAGTGATGGAGGAGCACACTTCATCGACAAACGCTTCAAGCAATATCTATCAAGACATGGAATCCGTCACAACGTCGCTACCCCCTATCATCCTCAGACAAGTGGCCAAGCAGAGACTTCCAACAAACAAATCAAGAATATTCTTCAGAAGACAGTAAATGAAATGGGAACGGCGTGGAAAGACAAGTTACCTGATGCACTTTGGGCATACCGGACAGCATACAAGACCCCAATTGGAATGTCTCCATACCAATTGGTGTACGGGAAGACTTGCCATCTACCTGTTGAACTAGAGTTCAAAGCACACTGGGCCATAAAGAGATGGAATATGGACCTGGATGTTGCTGGAGATTATAGAAGAACGCAACTATCAGAATTGGAAGAATGGCAAGAGAAGGCATATCACAATTCAAAAATCTACAAAGAAAGAGTCAAGAGGTGGCATGACAAGAGAATCAAGAAGAAGGAGTTCACACCCGGAGATAAGGTATTACTTTTTATTTCCAGGGTGAAGCTTTTCGGGCATGGAAAACTCCGGAGCAAATGGGAAGGACCATTCAAGGTAATCAATTCATCATCCCACGGAGCTATCACACTTCAAAACAGCGAAGGTACGTTATTCAAGGTAAATGGTCAATGTCTTAAATTATTTTTAGAGCCCAATGAGGAATTTGCAGAAATAGACGTAGTCCATTTTTACCTTCCCATGGAGAATTAGAGCCCGACACTTTTGGTCTGATGGTTTTGGGTCATATATATATTTTTCTAAATAATTTCGCATCTAGAAACGCGCTCGAAAAAGTGGGCCCACAGAGGGGCCAGAGAGAGGGCGGGCGCCCAGGTCAAGTGGGCGGGCGCCCAGCCTCTGTTCCCTCTCGGTCCCGACTTTCTCTGTTATGGAAAATGCACTTAGGGTGATCCGAATAGTCCCTCGGATGGAAAGTTTTGCACGCACATCGACGGGAGCAACCCGAACAACCCATAGAGGCATCCTTTTGACCCCTATATAAACAGACCCCTGACCTCAGTTTTCAAACACCAAGCCACCAAGCTTTCTCTCCTTCAATTAGAGCTTGATTAGCTCTCCTTCAATTAAAATTTTATTAGTTCCTTGCTACTCCAATGGCCGAGAAGTACCACGATGATTGGGAAGTCATCCCCTTCAACCTCAACATGGAGCCTGTGGAAGACCCCGATGCCCGTGCTCTCGTCCCGGCCAACACAGAGCGTCAGCTAGAAGCCATGGCATTACGCCAACGTAGCTCCGCCCAATCTTACCATGCTCAACCAGTTCTCACCGCACCGCCACAACCCCTACTCCTCAAAGGATCATCATCCAAGACGAAGACCACTATCAAGGTGCCAATCGGCACAAGGATCCTTCCACCTAGACCCAATGAGAGGGTCGTTGGAGTCAAGACCAACCGAAGCGGCGAGATCAGTAGTATTCGCTACACTACAGAGGAGGAAAGGCCTTACTTTGAAGGGATTAGAGCAGCCAAAGTCCGTTTCATCCCTCCAAAGGCAGCCCCAAAGCACTCTCTCAATGCTTTTGAGACACCTCCCAAGCGTCGCAAGACTATAATGGATATTGATGAGGAAGTTCGCAGGCTAGATAGAGTTATCATAGACCTCCAGTCCTCGATCAATTCCCTCACTAGGCAGCTCTCTAACCACAACACCGTTATACTAGGCCTTAGGCAGGATCTTGCCAGTGCCAACAAGAAGATCAAGGAATTAGAGCGTCACTAAGTTATCTAGATTAGACCTTGAGGCAATGCATCTTAGTTATCTATCTTTAAATTCGGTTTAGGTTTACTATTATTATCAGTTTGCTATCAGTCTTTTGTAATGAATGCCTCAAGATTAATAAAGAGTATTACTATTATTATTATGTCTTGTGTGTCTCTACTTTATTTTTGTGCAAGAAAGCAGAAAACAAGTATGGGGGAGATCCCTCGACATGCTAACCACACTCCGACTACACCACTCCATCATTCAGGTACACACTCTGCACACTTTACTTCATACATACATTTATTCTGGATTATGCAGATTATTGTTTCCGACATGATAAAATAAAAAGATTAAAATATTTCTAATCATGATTAATCTCAATCTATGATATTTCCTGAAAACTTGCAATTATTATAAAATCATTTTAAAACCCTGTGTACTTAAGTCAATATGGAATATGTGATGGTAGAGTATGAGTTTCTTATTCTTGATATCATTGTTGCTTGGAGAATTTATTTCAAAATATTCAAAATTATAGCTACCATCCTCAGTGTTTTATATGCCTGATAAGACTGCAAATATTAATTATGATTATAAAAGCTATCTGCTCTGTATTGAGTTTGTTCAAAATGAGTTAGACCCTTGTTGAGAGATTTATCATGCTCCCAAGATCAAGATATTATTTCAGTAAGATTCACTCTTCCGAAGTATTATTGCATTAGAGGCATGGGCTATGCAAAAATAGAGATATTTCGAGAAAAATAAAAAGGAGCAAGTGCTCGACAACCTCGCAGAAAAAAATGGACAAGTGTCCGGCAGTAGAATTAGGGGTACCTCGGTATCCACTTAAAAAAAAAGAGAAAAATGATAGCCCATGGTCCCTCTAATAAGCAATATGCCAGCAAGAGTTGACAAAGTTTTTAATTTTCAAAGTCTTAGATCTAAGAGTATGACATTCCCCTCCTCGGATCCCGTTTTGATCAGGCAATAAATGCAAAGTAAGTATGCTTGAGAATTTTTGCAAAATAAAACAGCCTCAGTGAGATATATATAAAAGATAATGAGTGATCTGAGAGAACCTATGAGGATAAAAAGGTATACTAACTTTCATTCAAAAATATACAAAAAACTCCAAGTGATAGGATTGAGAAGAGAGAATCTTTACTCTTGATCATAAACTTCCTTGACTATGGTATACAGTGGATTTTTAACACCCTGCAATTATATAGAGAATGTTTTAAAATGTTTACCCCAGATATTTTTCTTAACCATCCTTTTCTCGAGGACGAGTAAAAGCCTAAGTATGGGGGTATTTGTTGACGGTTCTTAAGTATCAATTTTAATTATCAAATAAACAAGAGAAAGGACCAATATGCAACCATCACCTAGAATTAGGGTTTGATCTGACAGAATTCCACGAGTTTTGTTGTTTATCTGTTTCTGCACGGGGTTATCAGGAAATAAGGAAGAAAGGCCCACATGTCGGGATTACATAGAGATATCAACGCATCGCGTAATTTTCCATCATCTAGAAGACTCCAGAAGCCACGAGACCGAAGCGGAGGCGAAACTGGGCCAGGCCCAGGACGCCCGCCCTGGTAGCCTGGGCGCCCGCCCCCCTGTTGGAGCCAAATCAGGACTCTTTCGCTCGGGATATTCCACCGACCTATCAGATCAAGAAAAACATAGTACCACCTCGCCTATCGACCCAAAAACGCATAGAAGGGGAGGACTATATAAGCAAGGCCCCCTAGCCCCTGGAGAAGACATGAAGAAATTATCATAGAGACTGAGGGGTGCCCTCGAAGGAAAACCTCTTCTCTAATTAATATTTCTTTTTAGGCTTAGCAATCAATGTAAGGTAGAAATAGATCTTCTAGTTTCTACTAGATTGAGAGAGATAGAGTGGAGGTGTAGAGTGGAGGAAGCCCGACCTGTCGGTGTCTACTCCAAGCTTGTACCTGCGGGATCAAGTTCTCCTAACCCGAAGGTTGCTCCTAGGATTCTTCAGTAATTCGACTTCTAAATTCTAGTAAGTTCTTGTTTTATTGTTCTTATGGTTTATGAGTTTACTTTAATCTCTTCACGTAGAGTTTAGAGTAATCATTTGCTGGCGTAAACGTGGTGTTTAGGCTGGGGTACTCATAGATATTCCCTGACTAGCTGGACCGTGGTAGTAGTGAGGAACGTGACAATTCCGAGCTACCTTTGTAGATCACATCTCGTTAGCAGGAAGTATAGGGTTTATAGGTGCGGGTTGAACATCCTTTGTGGTGTCTAGATTCCGTTAGCCTCCCCATTAGAACAGTAGATCATCCTTACCAAGGTTAGAAGGAGACTACGGTTGCAGTCTTCTCTATTTATCACTCACATCGAAAGACATTCTTTGTGCCTAAAGGTTAGTAGTAATAGACCGGTTAGTCAGATGCACTCTTTCTCCTAGTGGTAAAAAAATAAATACAATACTCTGGATAACCTCCCGGGTGAAGTGCTCACCGATATCCGTGCGCTTGCGGATCAATTCCTTATTGCGTTCCCAAATATCAACAATGTGCAATAGTAATAGGGAACAAAATCAATACAAAATTGATCCTGATGCAAAGTTTAAGTAGTACATATAATTTTCTTAAAATATATGCTAGGTAAAATATTTATTTATCCTGGTAACAAGGCATCAAGAAACGTGAGCCTAGTGTCGCCCTGGTAATAATCAAAGTACTATGTTACAAGAACACAATGCAACATTTCTTTAAAAAATCAGAACGCAACAAACAAAAGAAAATGAAACCTTCAATTCTTACTTTAAAGAATAAAAAATAGATGTGGCATCTTTGTGTTCACCTTGTTGTTGCTTCAAGCCATATATGAGAAAGACCGTATATGAGAAAGGCGTTGAGGAGGAGCCGACATAAGAAAGCCTACAAAGACCCCTGACCAACGCTGCCGCTAGAGGAATGCTGTCGATGGGGTTTCTTTCTGATGAGTTCATGGGCTACCACTACTAGTTGTTCTACTAGGTTTAGAGCAACTTCAAGAGTTTAACTATTCTTGTTGTTTATGCTATTTCAGAATTTGTATAGCAAAAAGTAGACTCCAACTAATATGCTATCTAATTTTGTAAAATAGGAAGTTGGCTTTCCCTTGATTTTCGGTGGCTATATATAGCTTATTACAGACGCTAACTGTAAGACTTTGTAAAATAACAAGATTGTTGTAGATCTCTTTTTTTAGAAATTTTCTATTCGACAAAATAGCTAAACAATAGAATTTGACAATTAATTTTAGCCAAACTATTGGAGTTGCTCTTATTCGCTATATATTTGTAATATTCAACAAACTAACATATATGTTGATTATACATATGTGTATATATACATATATTTGTGTTTGTCACAAAAATCATGGGTATTCCATGGAATATAGGGGCATACCCCTGGCGCTGCCCATGCCTTCGAGGGCACCCGACAGACTATCCGAGTTATATGACTCTCATGTGCAGTAGTCAGAGGTCTTAAGGACAATGTCAGGTGCATGTGGGCCATATAATTCGGGTGGTTCTGCCACAGTAGGACTAAAGTCCCTCACCTTTCCATATATACATGCATGTATGAGTGGGCCTTTGGAATTTATTGGAATTGTTTGGCCCATGGCCCAAAACATCTAACAATCCCCCACCACATCCCAAGGGCACGTGAGTCATACTCCCTGTACCACAGCACTGTTAATATACTAGCTATTCAGTGGAGACCGGTTAAGGTTGAACATCCACCTAGAACAACAAGATAGGCCCATCCGCAACTGCACAATGGACTAGGCCTTGAATTGGCAGTTTGGTGCGAATAGGCTTCACTCGAAGTCTTGACTCATACTAGGCTACCATAGCCAACCCCGCGAGTGGAGCGTATAAGTCATACTCCTAACTCACTTCATGAGCCTATTAAAGAATACCCATTTCTTATAAACTACGACTAAAAGTTGGGCTCACATAGGTGTGTTCTTACAAGAATACTCTGTAGGACAGTATCTTGCTATAAAGCCTCACAACACATTAAGACAAAGTCAACCTGCCTTACAGAAATAAGAGTACTACATCTCCGACACAGTGGGTCAAATGAAAAAAGTTGTACTCTCTCATTAACCAACAACTTGTTCTTCCAAGGTCCTAATTCACGGGATCTCCGAACACATAGGTTGGGTTACTGGTGATGTTAAATCACATGGGTCTCAATCCGATCTCCTTAGATGCATTGCCAATCTCGGTGCGTGATAGTCCCTTTGTAAAGGGATCTGCCAGGTTTTTAGCTGTCTTCCGGAGCTCCTTAATTTCCTGACAGACTTCAGTCTACGCTTTATATATTTGCTGGAATTTTTCTCATTATCCTTACTATTCTTCACCTTTGTGATCACTGTTTAATTATCACAGTTTATGAGAATAGCAAGAACTGGTTTCTCAACCAAAGGCAAGTCTATCAACATATCTCTTAACCACTTAGCCTCAGTAGAGGCTGTATCCAAAGCTGTAAGCTCTGCCTCCTTTATGGACTTTGTAAGTATTGTCTGCTTACAAGACCTCCAAGAGACAGCACCACCACCCAAAAGTGAATATGTATCCACTAGTGGCCTTAAGCTCATCAGCTTCTGAATCCAGTTTGAATCACTATATCCTTCAAGTACCCCTGGGTACCCTGAATAGTGAATTGCATAACTCATTGTACCTATTAGGTAAAGCATTACCTGATCAATACCACGCCAATGATCACTTTCTGGATTAGAGGAAAAATTACTCAACTTGCTTACAGCAAATGAGATATTAGGGCGGGTTGCGCTAGCTAGATACATCAATGAGCCAATATTTTGAGAGTATCCTAGATGATCCTTTCCTAGCCTTTTATTCTTTCAAAGTATTAGGCTAGGATCATTGGGTGTTGGAGAAGGTTTGCAATCCATATAACTAAAGCGGTTCAAAACCTTTTCCACATAATGAGACTGCAAAAGAGTAATCCCATTCTCACCCTTATTAAGTTTAATATTGAGGATCACATCGGCTTCTCCCAAATCTTTCATGTCAAATTTTTGGGATAAGAATGATTTAACATCATTGATCTCATCGATGCTCATCCCAAAAATTAGTAAGTCGTCAACATAAAACACAAGATTACTCCTTTGACCCCACCATAACGGTAATACACACAAGTGTCGGCTTCATTTATTGCAAACCTAGCAGAGGTCAACGTCTTTTCAAACTTCTCATGCCACTGCTTTGGTGCTTGCTTTTAGTCATACAAGGATTTGAATAACCTACACACCTTGCCTGTGGGGGTATAAACCCCTATAGCCTTACGACTAGACTTGGGCCAGGAGGCTTGGCCCATCACGAGACAGTCTAAGGCTTGATCCAACTGCTCGTAGTCACACGCAAGGAAACAAGACGTGGAGATCAAGCCAGATTCTAGTCGGTTAGAATAGGAATTGATATCGTATTATCTATGGCAATTGTAACCGACTAGGATTAGTTTCCAGATCTGTAACCCTGTCCTCTGGACTATATAAGGAGAGGCAAGGGACCCCACTAGGTCATAACATCTCAACTCAACACAATCCACAGCAATACAATCAGACGTAGGACGTAGGTATTACGCCCACACGGCGGCCAAACCTGGATAAAAACCTTGTCCGTGTCTTGCGTCACCATCAAGTTCGTAGCTTGCGCACCTGTCTGCCGATAATCTACTACCATGGGTATACCCCAAGGTAAACTGCCGACTAGCTTTCGTCGACAGTGGCGCGCCAGGTAGGGGGTGTGCGTACAGCTCTCCCGACGAACAAGATGGTCATCATTCCAGCTTCCGCGGCCGTGGCTGAAGGTCTCACGTTCACCGTCGGGTAGATCACTTGGACAACTCATGGCGGCGGCCTTACGACCACAACTTCGGGAGAAACACAGATCCAATCTGGGACAGCAGAGGCGTTGACTCTGATCACGCCAACCCTGAGGACCCGACCTCTGCTCCCTCGCTACAGGGCAAAGCGAGTCGACAACTCGGATAATCTTCAAGCCCTCGATCGTGCCGACCACAAGCTTCTCAAAGCCTTCAACCTGGTGGATTCGATTTCGCGCAGACCCGATCGGGCAGCAACAACAAATTCTTTCGACTCCCGTCGATCAACTCGTGTCTCCACGCACGAACGACTGGAGACGTCCCTGACGATAACGTCGACCCCTGCGGGACGGACCGTCAAGCTCAAGACAGCCTCCCCAGACCAGAACTGCCCTTATGGTCTGAGCACGCGGCTAACCAGTTTTCACGGCATACTCAATCTCTATTTGGCAAGGCGGGCTTGTCGCCGAGCCAGAATAGGTGAGCAGCCCGTCACTTCGTCAACATGGTCTCCGTCTGCACTTTGCCAGAAGACAAGTCCAGCAGTACAAACTCCAGCACAGGGTCTGTTCCTACCGAGGTTTTACACCCCGAGGACAAAGACTACGACTTAGATCTACTACCATGCCCCCCGGAGTTCTCCTGCTTCCCAGTCTTTCCACCCCGACGAGGTGACCTGGTTCTCAACGTCAGCAATGACGAACCAGTCGCTGAAGGAGAAACCGACGAACAGAGACAGCAACGGGAGTAGCGCAACACCGACCATGCCCAACAATGAGCAGACGAGGAGCGAGAGCTTGTCCCAAATAATCTCGGCGATGCTTTCGACATGGTGGGAAATCAGCAGGTCTATAAGACACCAAGCGCTAATGTCGCCGTTGCCATGGCAAACTTAGATCGCCTCCCCAATACTCTGGAATAACAGGACATTCGAACCAACATACGGGCACATCCGTCTCCTACACGAAGGTCACCTCCGACCAGACTCATAGCAGCCGCACCTCACCACGATCCGGTGGGCACCATCGCAGCCGATCACCCGTTAATAATCGAAGGAAGGACACCCGCCGCGACAATCATGGACGGGACACTGGCAGTTACCACGAACAAAGACGCGGGCGTGGTCAGGAGGTGAACCTAGACCGGGATCTACGCCAGAACATCCCTCCTAAGGATGTCCGCGAACGCATCAACATGCGCATTACTGAACGAGCGGTACACGAAAACGTGCGACACATCGAGTACGATGCAGCACATGGCCCCCCGGACTAAGACAGTTATCCTCACACCTTCGCCAAGTCGTATGGCCCCGCAACTTTAAGCTCAAGAAGCTTAAAAAATATGACGGCAAGGAGAACCCCGAAAACTAGATCCCCGCAGCAGGGGACGAGCACGTCATGGCAAATTACTTCCCAGTCGTCCTCGACCAAGCTGGCCATCAATGGCTCCTCGGCCTACCCGAGGACTCTTTCGATTCTTGGGAAGAACTGCGCCAGGCATTTATTGATAATTTCATTGCTACCTGCGAGCAGCCTAGAAACAAATATGATCTCGAGAGGATAAGGGACAGGAAGAACGAGCCCTTGCGTGATTACATCCGACGTTTCTCGGATATGCGCCTCAAGATTCCAAAGATTTCTCACGACGAGGTCATATCGGCCTTCATCAAGGGCCTACGCTTCCATGAAGCATTAAGAAGTAATCTACTGCACAAAAGGCCGACCACGGTCGCTGAGTGTTGACACTAACTAACACCACTTAGATACTAGGTTGTCATCCCTAGCATGGCGCCAGAGTGTACAAAGGTATTTATAAATGTAAAGGCTCTCTAGAAAATAATCTATTCTATCCGCAAGCGCACAGATAAAACACCTCATTGTAGCATTTCACCAGGATAAGTATTCCAGGTATCGTTATTTATAATTTTGCTCTAGGGATCTCAAGAAGATGGAATTAAATCAAGGGACAAAATCTATCAAGGCATAGACTAGATATAAACTTGCAAGAACATGATTACTAATGAGAAACTCGTCACACAGTCACTTACTTTAGCAGGGGGTAAACCATAAAGATAATGATAATAAAGTATAAGTTCATGGGTAGATAGCACAGCGATTAGAAAATAGACTACTCCTCATAAATGTAGGTGATGTCGGATTAGCTAGAGAATGGATTCTAAGTTATCTACTAACTACTAAATCATAATCTACTCTAGTTATCTACAAGATCATATATAGCATAAAAGACTCTTCATTCATGTATAAGGAACATTGATAAAGTAAATCAGAACATCGCATGACTTACTCCACAATACCGGTTCTGCCTGTCCTATCAACGGAGGGTGGACTATATAAGAATCAACGAAGATGTCACTATCGCGAACTACCACACGACCCGTCCAATAGGACACATTTGCAGATAAATAACATCTAAGCACCACGCTCACATGTGATCTATCACCTAACTCCCTCGCGTCAAGAGCTAAGCGCTTTGCAAACTTATACATAAACTCATTATCAATTAGAACTATATCAAATATAGAACTAGAGCAAACTAAGAACATAATAATTAGAAACATAATGCAATTAGAACAATAGAATTAGAGAAAGATATGAATAATACCAATCTTTATTACCGAAGATCCGAATCCAGAGCGTAGTGCTCTACTTCTCTAATTGCTATCTAATCAACCTCTAAACTTGAAGGATTAGGGAGTAGCTAATTCTAATTCTCTGTGGGAGAGAGATCTAAACCCTAACTTTGATGGCTACCTCTGAATAATGATTTCTCCTCTCCTCCTCCAGGGGCCAGGGGGTCTGGTTTTATAGTCCCCTCAAGTGAACGTGAGCCATTGGATCAAACCGACATAGATTGTATGGTTTAGATTGATCCTTTAGGTCGGTGGAGTCTTGCCCCGAAGCAGAGTCCTGATTGGCCTCTTGGCCAGGGCGGGCGCCCAAGGGGGGTGGGCGGCCGCCCAGCTCCCGAGCCCGATTCGCGTCCCGTTCGTTCCCGTGGCTTCTGGATCCTTCTAGATTGAGGAAAATTGCGCGGCACGTAATTATCTCGTTGTAAACATGACATGTGGACCTTCTCTCCATATTTTCTGATAAACCCCTACAGAAATAGATAAACACCAAAGCTCGTGGAATTCTGTCAGATAAAACCCTAATTCTAGATGTTTGTTTCATATTGATCCTTTTTCATGTTTATTTGATTATTAATTTTAGTACTTAAGGATCGTCAACACTGAGCTCCTCGCCATGGCCAAAAACTACGCCGATGCCGATGACGCAGAAAAACTCATCCTGACAGGCACACATGCTTTTACATAAAAATTCTTCCAGATTAGAGTGAAGTGTTATGGAGTTTAGTACCTGCACTTAAATCTTAAGTAATCAAAAGACAAAATAGTTAAGTCAAGCACTATCCCTCTTGTCTATACTTCACCTTTGTTCTAGAGTTTTTCATAAGTTTTCAAAATAAAACTCAGAGTTCCCAGCAATGATCTCTCAAGTCTCTCTATATGTGGTATTTGTGGATCCTTACCATAATGTCACTTACCTATAGCTAATAGAATATTTAAGTGGAGCTCATAGGAGTGGAAAACAGCTCATACATATGTTGTCTAATCGAGCCATGGATCCAAAGGAACTCAGCATATAATTAAATCAAGATGTGCATGTGTGGTGGAGTAAATGATAGTGATGGTGAAAATGCAATAGTGTTAATAAATCTTAGTTCTCATTGCTCCCCATATTGCTATCTCTCCTCTTATTTTTGATCTTTGCTTTGGGAGAACATGGGCTATCTTTTTCTTTCTTCTTTCTTCTTTTTTTTCAGGTGGGTAATAGATACCCCTAATTCTACTGTCGGACACTTGTCCATTTTTTCCGCTCAAGTGGGCATCTTTGTACCCCTAATTCTACTTCGGACACTTGTCCATTTTTACCTCTCGTCTCACTCTTTTTCTTTCTTTTTTCGAGGTTCCCGGGCACTTGCCCCTTTTTATTTCCTCGTATATATTTTTGCATAACCCATGCCTCTTCTGCATTGAATCTTTTTAGAGAGAGAATAACAATATTCGGGACAGTGAGTGATAATATTTTTAGCAATTTTAATGATTGATGATGAATGCTGTGGTAGATGTGTGCAAGTGAATATCTTAATTTAACTACATGAAAAGCTCCTAAGGTTCTACACAGCTCGATCAAACTCAATGTAAATATAGTAAAAGATGTTATAGCAAGTATGGCTGTGGTAGGTAGTTTGTTATGCTAGGAACTCATCATGTGACTTGTAAGTTTTCAAAATAAATCTCTAGAACTTAGTGTAGTAGAAACAAGATAAACAGTAGCTCAACTTTATATCATGTCTTTCTCTTACCTAGACTTTAGTTTTATACTTCCCAAAGATAGTAATTTTAGTTTTAGTAATTCCTGGAAGAACTATAATATAAAAGCTAGGTACTTGTAAGTAAGCAAACAGAGCAACTGTTCATCATTTCCATCATGCATATTTTTGGTCTTTTTATTTTTTTTAGAGATTAAACTTAGTAGAAAAATAAAACACACTTATCTACGCACTCTTTTTATTTTGTTTTCATGTTTATAAAGTGCAGTAAATTAAAGCAAGAAAATATTTATTTGGTTTTCTATGTTTTTTCTTTTAAGATAAATAAAATACTAAGACAGAATAGAATAAATAAGAAGATCAAATAAAAACTTACTTGATAAATTAGGGAGGAACTCCCCCAAGCTGGATGTTGACGTGGGTCTTACCTGATGTTCCAGAACCGCATCATGGTTGTGATGTTATCGTTCATTGTTGTTGTATCTTGTCTCAGCTCTTGTACCGCAGCGGCATGGTCCTGGTTCCATTTTTGTTGCTCTTCCAGGAGTCTTCCATGTTCTGCTTGCGTGTTCTGGATGTCGAGGAGGGTGTTGTCGGTACGAGTGAAGAAAGCACCGGCCTCTTGATAGTAGTCATTCGTGAAGGCGTAGGAGGCGTCGGAGTATCGTCCTGCATCAAATTGGGGTGGAGGTCTGGATCCTCAAGCTCCATATGGATCAGTGGAGTACCTGACCGTATGAAAAGGCGGGTTTCTCCACTGGTGATCTTGGCTCTCCGGCCATGTCTCTTCTGTTGGCTCTTGTGGTTGTGCATGACGAGCCCATGGGTCTCGAAGGACTCGTGGATTGTAATCGCAATAATGCAGGTGCGCTGCTTCTTCTGGTCCAGGGTCAGCTCCATACCAAGTGCGTTCTCGGTGAGTGGTTATCCTTTCAGATGCCACTCGCTGTGGAGTTCTCTGGTTCACTAGTGTTGCTGCAATCTCAATCAAAAAGTTTTGCACAGAGTAGAGGCCAAGGTTCGGGTTAGGTAACCGAATCTTGCCTTTATCATCATATAGCATATACATTATATTCCCCTCTTTCTTTAACATCTGAGCTTGTCTAAATGTGTCATAGCCATGATAATTTCTTAATTCTTCTATGAAGTCCAACGATGAGTTTTCTAGTAAGTGAATATTAGTGGCTAGACGAGTGATAAGTGAAGTACATCCTACTGGTCCCTGAAGACTAGGTATACTAAGCCAATGTGAAACTAATAGTGTAACAGGTGAAGTAGGTACTTTACTAATAGCAGCATATAAAAGTTGTAAATCTCCTACTCTTACTTTCCTAATATCATCGCGATAGAAAAGATTGTACCCAAGCCATTTGTGGAACATCCTAAGAGTGGGGTGTTCCATGTCACTGGTTCGGGCTTGACTGTAAAAATTATCTCTAGATATTTCTCTCCAAAACTGGTGTCTCTCAAAGTTGGGTAAATCGGAGTCAATGTTCAGGATGCATCTTGAAGAGAAACCAAGATGGTCGCTCAGCTCTCTCCAAGATAACATAATTTCCTGTTTAAACATCCGAAAAACAATTCCCCCCTCATAGTATTGTAAAGTGCAAAGAAATTCGAGGGTGAGAAGACGAGAACCCAGCTCAGTTATATTCCAAAAATTTGTCCAACCCATCATCTGAAAAATTAAGTCAAATTCAGTGTCCATACCTGTTTCTCGTAGTAGGATTGGATCGATAGTAGGGGTGTGAATGAAATCCTTGTTCTTCAATTGCTGATAAACTTCCTTCTCTCTTCGGGACTTCAGTCCAAGGTCTCCTATCTTGAGAAGGACCTTGACTTGCTGGCCTGATGAAGATGATGGAGCTTGTGTGGGTGTCGGGTCGACGCTCATCTCTGATGGCTGTGAGGAGTGTCGGGTTGAACTCCTTGTACCAATGTTCTTGAGAGCCTTCCCTGCATTCTTCACCTTCTTAAACATCCTGCAAACAAAAGTTGGCAAAAACACAACTGGTGGAAAATGTGAGATAAAATGTTAGTGGTCAGCTGTCCAAGTGTCAGTAGTCCAGGGGTTAATCGTTCAAGACAAGTTTCTATTTTGGTAGGGCCTCCCCCTAAACAACTTTTACTTTCGCTTGGACAGCGGGATCACTATTTGCTAGGTGACAATCACTTTCTCAAAAGAACTCCAACCTTCCCTTCCACTCTCCTCTTTCTCTCTACTCTCTTCTCTTCATTACAAAAGCTCCTTCTCGGGAAACTGAGATTTGTGTGGTTTTCTGAAGTGCTTGTGTGAAGAGAAGGGGAGCTGGAGGTGGCCTTTTATAGGCTGAGCAGGGGACATGGCGGGCGCCCAAGGTAGGTGGGCGGGCGCCCACCCCTGGTGTCCATCCTGGGTGTGCCTCCTCCACATGCTTCCTTGCTTTGATCTCACGCAGAATAATGTTGTGTTGGTAGTGGTTGGACGGTGGAAAGATGTCAGGTGAGTGGAAACATATTGGTGGATGAAATTATGTGATGGGATGTATGTGAGATGAAGTGTATGACATGTGGGACCCAAAGAGTGTGGGTCATGCTTCTAGAAGATCAATATAAATAAATATAATGCAGGAAAATCTATGAGAATTGAATCTTAATGAAAATGATATTGGAAAATATTTTTGTGCCTCCATAATAATTAATAAATATGGGTTGTTACACACCACGAATATTATTTATATGGGGCTTTTTATTATTATTATTATTATAATAATGCTATGACTAATGCAAGAATTAATTATGCAAGAAGTTAAATATGAGAAAATTAATAATGCGGATAAATACCGATTTACCTCCCAGTGAGGGTTTGGGATTTTTAGGTCCCCCAAGCTGGACCTCCAAATCTTTTAATCTTCTGAGTTTCCTTCCTCCGGAGATGGTGTCTCCAGTGGTTCTTCATGAACTTCCTTCACTGTAGGGTCTCTCTCTGGTCTGGGTTTGAATGTGAAGTGTTCTTCTTGACCGTTTATGTTGAACTTGATTTCTCCTTTTCCGACATCAATGTGGGCATTGGCAGTGCTCAGAAATGGCCTTCCAAGGATGATGGACACTTTTGAGTCAGGACTCATGTCCAGTACTACGAAGTCTACTGGCACCAGGAAATCTCTGATCTTGACTGGAATGTTTTCGGCGATGCCCAACGGGTGTCGAACCGATTGATCCGCTAGTTGTAGGCACATTGTTGTTGGTTCTAAGTTTGCATGATTAAGCTTTTTGTAGACTGATGCTGGCATCACACTGACACTTGCTCCGAGATCACAAAGTGCATTGTTGAAGTGTTGGTTTCCGATCGAGCAGTCAATAGTGGGGCATCCTGGATCTTCCTTCTTCTTTGGTGGTTTGTTGAGGATGGCCGCACTACATTCTTCTGTCAGCTTGATAACCTCAGTGGTGGGCAGTGGTCTCTTTTTGTTAAGAATATCTCTGATGTACTTTGCATATGTAGGTACCTGTATGGCATCAAGTAGAGGTATGTTGACATATAATTTCTGAATGACCTCTACAAACTTACCAAACTGCTCATCCGACTGCAGTCCTCTGTTTCTTCTGGGAAATGGCAAATAGTTGGTGTCGTAAAAATCTTTCCTCATTTCTCCAGTTCTTGGTGGTTGTAGCAGATCTTCTGCTTCAACTGGGCTTTCTTCTTCTATCACTGCTGGTTGCACTGGTGCTGATGTTCTTTGTTTCTCTTTTGGGTATGGTGGATCTCTGGTGCCTTTACCTCCTCTAGTAGTTATATTCTTTACCTGCTCAATGTTAGTAGCAACAGGCAGTGCAGCAGCTAACTTTATTAATTTAAGCTCTACCCTTTTATTAAGAGTGTTTTGCTCATCAAAGGCAGTTAGTAGAAAATCCATTTTATTATGTATAACCTTTAGAGACGATTCATTTGTATCTAGCCTTTGTTTAACTTTATCATTAATTTTGGTTTGTTGAGCAATTATCTCTTTTAATGAAAGTTGTTTGACAGTATTACCTGAATTCATACCTTTGCTATTGGGTTGACTCGAAGTTGGTTGATATTTATATGCTGTCTCAATGGCCCTTTGATCTTCTTTGAACTTGGCCCTCTGGTCAATCCAATGGAGAAAATTTTCCATCTTAGTTGATAATGCTTTTACTTCTTCTGGTATTTCTTCAGTTTGATGACAATGTTGAGCTTTATCTTGGAACCAGCTTTGGTTTTCTGCTATCTTATCCAAAAGTATCTCTGCTTTTCCAGTTGTAAGCTCCAAGAATGATCCTTTAGCAGATGCATCTAGGCACTCACGAGTCTTCTGGGTTAATCCATGGTAGAAGGTCTGCATAAGTAACAATGTGGCCATTCCATGGTGAGGACAATCTGATATGTATCCTTGAAAACGCTCCCATGCTTCTGAAATGGCTTCTGTCTTCTGCTGTTGGAAACTGAC
Organism: Sorghum bicolor; assembly: GCF_000003195.3. Classification (NCBI taxonomy): domain Eukaryota; kingdom Viridiplantae; phylum Streptophyta; class Magnoliopsida; order Poales; family Poaceae; genus Sorghum; species Sorghum bicolor. Next base: position 16,349,429 of record NC_012878.2, on the reverse strand, counting down.
AATATTTCCTCTTAAGGCAGTTGTTTTGCCTATAGGGAAAAACTTTGATTGAAAGGCATCTGACAAGTTCGTCCAGTTGTTGATGTTATCTTGATGAGTGTAGAACCACTTCCTCGCTTTTCCTTCTAGTGAGAATGGAAAGAGGCGAAGCAGTATGACGTCTTTGTCAACTCCGTTGATGTGGATTGTGCTTCCAATCTCTAAGAAATTCTGCAAGTGTGCACTGGCATCTTCATGTGCCTTTCCACTGAATTGTGTAGCTTGTACCAAATTGATGAGGCTTGACTTGAGCTCAAACTCAGGTATTCCTTCTTCTACTGCAAATCTTGGACCAGTTAGAATGTTGTCAAGACTTGGAGCAGAGAATTCTTGTAAGGTCTTTTGTGCCATAGCTTCAGCAATTGGTAGCTAGCTTCTGCTTCTCTTGATTGCTTTGGTTCTGATGATGAAGAGTTGAATGTACCCAAAGTCAATCCTGTTATACCCTGTATAAAAATATAAACATAGAAAAACAACAGGGTGAACCTGCCAAAGCAGCGGTGCCTTGTTATGATTTCTCACTTAGTAGCTGTTTTATGCAATTATTTCTCTATAGTCTAGTCTAATATTTTATATGAATAACCTTGATTGATTTTCTGGCTTTCCTTAATATTACCCTTTTGTTCCCTTTTATGACTTATTCCTGAGGCTCATATAATTCCTATAATTCCTATAAGATCCCCGGCAACGGCGCCAGAAATGCTTGTTGACACTAACTAACACCACATAGATACTAGGTTGTCATCCCTAGCATGGCGCCAGAGTGTACAAAGGTATTTATAAATGTAAAGGCTCTCTAGAAAATAATCTATTCTATCCGCAAGCGCACAGATAAAACACCTCATTGTAGCATTTCATCAGGATAAGTATTCTAGGTATCGTTATTTATAATTTTGCTCTAGGGATCTCAAGAAGATGGAATTAAATCAAGGGACAAAATCTATCAAGGCATAGACTAGAGATAAACTTGCAAGAACATGATTACTAATGAGAAACTCGTCACACAGTCACTTACTTTAGCAGGGGGTAAACCATAAAGATAATGATAATAAAGTATAAGTTCATGGGTAGATAGCACAGCGATTAGAAAATAGACTACTCATATATGTAGGTGATGTCGGATTAGCTAGAGAATGGATTCTAAGTTATCTACTAACTACTAAGTCATAATCTACTCTAGTTATCTACAAGATCATATATAGCATAAAAGACTCTTCATTCATGTATAAGGAACATTGAAAAAGTAAATCAGAACATCGCATGACTTACTCCACAATACCGGTTCTGCCTGTCCTATCAACGGAGGGTGGACTATATAAGAATCAACGAAGCTATCACTATCGCGAACTACCACACGACCCGGCCAATAGGATACATTTGCAGATAAATAACATCTAAGCACCACGCTCACATGTGATCTATCACCTAACTCCCTCGCGTCAAGAGCTAAGCGCTTTGCAAACTTATACATAAACTCATTATCAATTAGAACTATATCAAATATAGAACTAGAGCAAACTAAGAACATAATAATTATAGACATAATGCAATTAGAACAATAGAATTAGAGAAAGATATGAATAATACCAATCTTTATTACCGAAGATCCGAATCCAGAGCGTAGTGCTCTACTTCTCTAATTGCTATCTAATCAACCTATAAACTTGAAGGATTAGGGAGTAGCTAATTCTAATTCTCTGTGGGAGAGAGATCTAAACCCTAACTTTGATGGCTACCTCTGAATAAGGATTTCTCCTCTCCTCCTCCAGGGGCCAGGGGGTCTGGTTTTATAGTCCCCTCAAGTGAACGTGAGCCATTGGATCAAACCGACATAGATTGTATGGTTTAGATTGATCCTTTAGGTCAGTGGAGTCTTGCCCTGAAGCAGAGTCCTGATTGGCCTCTTGGCCAGGGCGGGCGCCCAAGGGGGGTGGGCGGCCGCCCAGCTCCCGAGCCCGATTCGCGTCCCGTTCGTTCCCGTGGCTTCTGGATCCTTCTAGATTGAGGAAAATTGCGCGGCACGTAATTATCTCGTTGTAAACATGACATGTGGACCTTCTCTCCATATTTTCTGATAAACCCCTGCAGAAATAGATAAACACCAAAGCTCGTGGAATTCTGTCAGATAAAACCCTAATTCTAGATGTTTGTTTCATATTGATCCTTTTTCATGTTTATTTGATTATTAATTTTAGTACTTAAGGACCGTCAACACTGAGCTCCTCGCCACGGCCAAAAACTACGCCGATGCCGATGACGCAGAAAAACTCATCCAACAAGATGTGAGAGGAGCCGACCAGCCTCCCCGACGAGACAACAGTCGTGGACGTTTTGACAACTGGAATCCTCATCGCGGCGACAACCGCGACCACCGAGAAGGGTGGGACAGGCGTCGCGAAAACCGTGATGAATTCAGAGGCAAGCGACCTCGTGACAACAACCATGAGGTGAACACAGTCAAGCATCCCAATGGACGACGAGATTACCAGGAAGACTATAACAAGACGCTGAAAGGACCCTGCCAACTCCATCCCAAGTCCAACCACACGATGGAAGAATGTCGTGTCCTCAAAAGCATCTACACACAGCGGGCCGCTCAGGGGGATTCCGTCAAGAAAAACGGGAAACAGGATAGACACGGTCAGGAAGACGAAGACGACGACCAGGATAGGGACCCACGGCACCAATATGTTAGTCCCACCGACGTGGTACACTCCATCTTTGGAGGCGAAGTCTCCATCGAGTCCAAACGAGAAAGAAAGCCCTTGAAGAGAGCTTGCCTTAATGTGGACAACACTGATGGCCTAATTGCTGATCCAAAATTCTCCCTGGTGGCACAGAGAGATCTCCTTCAACAGGCAGGACCAGTTCCCAGAACCAGGGCGCTTCCCTCTGATCTGGACCCGTGCATCAACAGCGTTAGGTTCGAGCGCGTGCTCGTTGATAGGGGTAGCTCCATTGATGTCCTCTTTCGCAACAGCTTGCCTGCTCTCAAGCTAACTCAGGCGCAGCTGAAACCGTACGACACTCATTTTTGGGGCGTCCTACTGGGTCAAAGTTTAGTACCCCTTGGCTAGATAACGCTACCTGTCCAGTTTGGAATGCCAGACCACTTCCGCACTGAGTTCGTCAACTTTGTTGTTGTTGACGGTCCTTAATGCTCACATTTAACCATCAATTAATCATGGAAAAGGATCCAAATGCAACCAACACCTAGACTTAGGGTTTTATCTGACAGAATTCCATGAGTTTTGGTGTTTGTCTATTTCTGTAGGGGGTTATTAGGAAATATGGAAGAAAGGCCCACACGTCGGGTTTACATAGAGATATTAACGTGTCGTGCAATTTTCTATCATCTAGAAGACTCTAGAAGCCACGGGAACGAACGGGAAGGAAATCGGGCTCGGAGGCAGGGCGCCCGCCCAACTCTCCTGGGCGCCCGCCCAGCTACAGTGCCCAATCAGGACACGTTTCGCGGATTATGCTCCACCGACCTAAAGGATCAAGGAAAACCGTGCGATCAATGTCGGTTTGATCCGACGGCCTAGATTCACTTGAAGGGACTATATAAGCAAGGCCCCCTAGCCCCTGGAGATCATACCTCTTCTACGGAATCAAAGCTAGGGTTTCAATTCTTCATCCAAGTAGAGAGGATCCCTCTAGTTCTTCTAGTTCTACCTCTAGTTCATCTAGATCTAGTTCTAGTTCATCTAGTTCTAGTTCTAGTTCCTCTAGTTCTAGTTCTAGTTAGTTCTAGTTGTAATCTAGAAAATAGGGAGAGAGAAGAGGAGAGCGGAGGAGGAGCCGGATCTATCGGATCTTCCTCAACATTGTACTTTTGCAGCAACTGGTTCGTTCTTCATCGTTCTCCAGGTTCTTCAACTCATAACTCCTGAGTTCTCTAATTACTTTTATTTACATTCAAGTTATTTATTGGATTTCCGCTTGCATCAAGTGCTCTAGTCTTTGAAACATTAGAGTAGTAATTAATAGATTAGACGTGGTGTTTAGTCTTGCGATTACCTGGAATTGCACCCAATCCTGCGGATTGTTGTGGTAGCCTTAGGGTAGTGACAGCCCTAACGGTCGACGTATTCCACCTCGTTCGGATCGGTGTTTGTAGGACCGTAGTCGGAGCTTCCTAGCCCCCTTCTCATCTCTTTCTGTGGTTAGTGTTCTGATCTCCCGAAATAGATAATCTTGAAGTAATTCTTGATTCTTAGATCAACTAGAGAACTCTCAGGAAACTTCCTCTCTTCCCAGCAAAAATAATTATATAGTTATCCTTGGGCGATCTTGATTCTTAATTAGTACACTCACGTTCCCTGTGGAAAATCGATACTCTGGAATACTCCCGGGTGAAGGCTACATCGGTATCCGTGCGCTTGCGGAATTTTCTGTTTGCGTTTAAAATACCCAACAAGCTTTCTGGCGCCCTTGCCGGGGAACGGTAGCTGTGCTAGTTTCGAACCAAGTCATCCGTGTATCTTTTTTTCTCCTTTTTTACCACACTCACCTTATCATTTTCACCATACCACATGGATTTCACTCTAAGCATTAATGAGCATGGAATTTATTTCATAGCCACTTCATTTACTCCATGCTCATATGCAACATCTTCACAATCCATTGGTTTTTCCAACATCACCACATTCGAGATCTCCAACCCCCTCATCCTTTCTATTTATAAAAACTTTAAAAGGGCGGTTGTCGATGCATATGTCTATATTAAATATTGCAGATCTCGTTGAGTTGATCTTGATATAGGTCAGCGTTGGAGGGGAAACCACTTCACTGACATAAATCGATGGTTTCCCAAGGACAAGCTTAGTGTCCTAAAACAAGCAGTGATCAGATTGTAACATGAGCTTTTAATTATTTACAACATTACCTTGTGTATTGAGCATGTAAGGATAATTGTAAAAAAATTCCTTCGGGTATTCTTGTCACTAACCTTTTCAGGATTGGAGCAAGAAGATCGGATGAATGACAAGCACAAGGTATGTCCAACCAACCATCATACAACATTGAATTAAATTCATCCAAACTTGAATTTTGCAAAATTCAAGCTTGGGGGAGTACTTTATATAAAAACATAATTTGTCATGTTGCTCTGTTGGTTGTTCATACCTTTGAGACATGCTCAATCTGTTAAATATTAATCACACTACTTCATCTCCACTTGAGTAGATCTCTATAAATGCTCTCATGCTACCTTTATTTGCTTTAGTATATGTCTAGGTTTGAAGTAGTTTCATTTATCTCTTAATTAAGCATGGTGCTTAGTTTAGGAATGATGATCTTACTTCCAAAGGATTTTAAATTAAGCATGATGCTTAGGTTAAAATTCCCTCCTAAATCAAATTAGATATGGTGTCTAGGTTGATCTTTGAGCCAATAGTATGCTATAGTAGATATTGGATATTTTGTTGGACTAACCCCTGCAGGAAAACTTTCAATATCGACCTGGGAAGTCCTGAGACAAACTCACATTGGAGACAAAGAGAGAGACACATAAAGTTTAACAATTTACACAAGGAAGACATAGCTCACAAGAGATGATCCATGGAGGGTGCCACAAACATGATGCACAACCGCTAAGAAAGGAAAGCTTCCACAAGGTGATACTATACCATCACTCTTCAAGTAAGGTAATACCTTAAGGTACTTGACTATCACTTTTATAAGTTTCTCCTTGGTTTTAGCGTTCACATGAATAAAGAGACAAACATGTATGATTTACAACTCTAGATTAACCAACCCAATAGATTCAACATGTTTAGTCCTTCCACCTTTGTGATCCCACACTCCTAATCTTATGAACTAAAATGTTGCACACTAAATCTTTGGAAGATATATTTTATAAAAAAAACAACATAAATATAGATAGATTATCTTTCCATTAGGTTGAGCGATTTGATCTGACAAATGTTTTAAATATTATACTCATGATCTTATTATCCATCAACTTTGTCTTGCACTATGCTTAAGGTTAGAGAAGAACAAATACACTTTTGGTTCTGTTGGTGTTTTCCACCAACAGGGCCCATGCACTTGATCTTTGCCTTGTCTCTAAGAGCAAGTACACTTTGAGCAAAATATGACGGAGTCAACTCCCAGACTCCATCAAGTGAAGAACCTACATCTACGAGCACAAACACACTGGAGAGACTGGACACTCAGGCAATCACTGCCCTGAGATGCTTAAGGACGTAACTACTGGAGTAACCCCATTGTGGTAGTAATTACTGACCTTCTGCCGGTCAAGAGAGACAATCCAGGACGCCCTGTCATCCTGATCTCCATCGGCATGGTGGACTTCCTAGAAGCACTCTATGACTTTGGCTCCAGCGTCAACAATATGTCGAGGGTACTCTATGAAAAATTCTTTACGCATCCTTTATTAGAAACAGCCATGTGTTTGCAGCTTGCAGATCGTACGCTAAGTTTCCTGAAGGGAATATTGAAGAACCTCTACGTCCGAGTTGGTACCTTGTACGCCCCAGCAAACTTCGTGGTGATAGAGACTGGTACTGATGAGAGGGCACCCATCTTAGGGAGGCCATTCCTGAACACCTCGGGAGCTATCATCTACGCTAGTGCTGCCAAGATCAGTTTCTACATCAAGGGGAGGAAGGAGACGTTTTCCTTCAAGAAACAAGACTACACAAATCCCAGAGCAATCCCGACATGAACCAAGGAAGAGGACCAACAGGAGGAACAAGAACAAGCAAATGTGTACCGAGTCAGCTAAGATGGTAACTGCAGCTCAAGGAGGTCAAGATCGTCAACTCAAGTCACCTTTCTTGATCAAGAAGGACGACCCTGGTGTCCCAAGCATCGAGTGCACAATCAACGGATATTCTTTTCAGAAGACACTCTACGACACCGGATCTAACGTCAACATAATGGCCGCAGTCACTTATCAGCTCCTGCATGGAACCATGTCCCTACAACCAACATACATTCAGCTCCAGATGGCAGATCAGACATTCTGAAAGATTGAAGGTTATTGACTTGGGAGAAGACGAGTACGATCCACCCATCATCCTTGGAAGACCGTTCTTTAGCACCATTAAAGCAATCATATACATTGGAACCAGAGAAGTCCACATGCACTTCCCCTCAAAGAAGGTACGCCACTGTTTTACTGACCCTAACTATATAGTTGAAGACTCTAAGCAGGTCAGGACAAGAAGACGACGTAACCGTAACCAGAGGAGGCAAATCATCAAGGACGGATGGGAGACTACGAAGGAGAAGTGGTAAGATCTGAAGACGTACAACTTGAACATAACTGTCCTGAGGAGACCGTAGCACCGAGTCAGGTGTGTAGAGAGAAGATAGTTATACATGAAGAGCAGGCGCCGCCAGAACCACCGACTACGCCATCCAGCAAATCCCAGGACGACTGAGAAAATGGAGAGTCCCGTTCGGAGGACTTAAAGACATCAAATTCCTTGCCAAGAGGTAAACTTGGTAGTTATCCTTTTCCTGTCAATTATTTAAAATGGTTCGTTTAGTTAATCAAGTTTCTATCATCTTGAAAAGAAAATAAAAATGTTGAGATAGTAAGCCCCATGTGAGTATGCTTATGGCATAAAACCCATAAGTACATTCACTGTGGTGGCATAAAAATAAAATAAATATATTTCTGTCCTATAAAAATAAAATTATAAAAATAAATTTATGATCCTACTAAAGAGTGTAATATTTATTGAGGAGGCTCAACATGATAAAGGCTAGATATTTATGCTAACACTTAACTAGTTCCACAAAGCTTTATTGTCTATTTGAGCTCCACAGAATTCAAGGATCAAACAAGACTAGCAGACGGAGGACATCCTAATCGCTGTTAGGGTGCTACTGACATTCAAATACACCTCCACCACTTGCTAGCTACATTAGAAGAAACTACGTCAAAATCCAGCTTGGGGGAGAGCACCCCCATTTATCCAGCTAAGTATTCTACTCACGTTTATACTTTACTCTAATAATAAAAAGATGCATAATCATAGAAACCCAAATAAAGATTTTGTGCTTATATATATCTTTGCTTAGTTTGCTAAATAAATAAATAAATAAAATTTGCTATGAACCATCATGATAAGCTCTCACATGGAAATGATGAATAGTTGCTCTACTATGACTAGTTCTCAAAATTGAAATCTCTCTCAAGTTTAGGCATGACTGGTATTAATTAAGATTTGCTCTAAACCTGAACTTGTGGGAAGAGTACTTGATCTAAAGTCTAAGTCGTTAATGGATATGATATGGGAAGGTTGAGCGGCTATTTATCTATTCCTAGAGATGCTAGAATTCTGGAGAATTTTATCTTTGAAAATCTTTAAAATGTTGCATGATGAGTTCCTGTATGACGAGAGTTTAAATTCCTACCACAGCCATATATACATGTTTGTTAGACTATGAACCACACATTTACTTTTTACTGCTTATGAGCATTGAGTGTGGTCAAGCTGTGTAGCCCCTTAGGAGCTTGTCATGTGGTTAAATCAAGATTCACTTGCACGTTCACTCATACATGCTGCTTCTACTCTGTAAGTACGCATCCACATATATCCAACCATTTCCATCTCCAGAACCACCCAAAAATATTCTACTCCTAATCCGGGAGAGAATAACCCAAAAATATTTCTGTTTTTCCCTGTGAAATAAATGCTCAAGTTATCATGTTACTACCACTTGCTATATTATCTCATGAGACGAGTGCTATAATAAAAAAAAGAGAAAAAAAATACGAGGAAATAAAAAGGGGCAAGTGCCCGGAACCTCAAAAGAAAAGAAAAAGTGAGACGAGAGGTAAAAATGGACAAGTGTCCGACAGTAGAATTAGGGGTACAAGATACCCACCTGAGAGAAAAGAAAAAGAAAATACTGAGCATCTCATTCTCCTCAAAAAGTTTCAAAAGAGCAAGAAAGGTATGTATCCCCTCAAAAGAGCAAAAGTAGAATTAGACTTTCACCATTATTATCACCATTGTTATCACCGTCATTACCATGCACCATTCATTCGCCACACATGCACATCTTGATTTGACTTATTGACTTGTTCTTCTGGATCCATGGTTTTACTATGCAATAAATGTCTTGTAAGTATGTATTAGCTGTCTCCCACCTATGAGCTCCAGATATCAAAACCTTATTAGAGTAGGGTGAGAGAGAAGGCAATGCCACTATGCCTCATACCAAAAATACCACATACTTTGAGAGAAGGCATACACCTTTACTGCCTTGGTAAGGATCCAGAAATACCACAAAAGAGAGACTAGAGAGAGTCATACAAGGAATCTCTGAGTTTTATTTGAAAATCTGCAAAAACTCCAGAGCTATAGCTGATCAAGAATAAGAAACATGGTGCTTGACTAGACCGTTCTATCTTTTAACTACTCAAGACAGAAGTGACGGTTACAAGTCCCATGGTGAAAGGTAAATGAGTAAGTTTTAAGTCTTAACAGTTTACTCTAACCAGAGATGAGATCTTGTTTAAACACATGTGTATCTTTAAGTTATGAAACCACTGCAGAAACTCTTGAGTTCATCTTTGCTCAGGGACGAGCAAAGGTTAAGCTTGGGGGAGCTTGTTGACGGTCCTTAATGCTCACATTTAACCATCAATTCATCATGGAAAAGGATCCAAATGCAACCAACACCTAGACTTAGGGTTTTATCTGACAGAATTCCACGAGTTTTGGTGTTTGTCTATTTCTGCAGGGGGGTATCAGGAAATATGGAAGAAAGGCCCACACGTCGGGTTTACATAGAGATATTAACGTGTCGCGCAATTTTCTATCATCTAGAAGACTCCAGAAGCCACGGGAACGAACGGGAAGGAAATCGGGCTCGGAGGCAGGGCGCCCGCCCAACTCTCCTGGGCGCCCGCCCAGCTAGAGTGCCCAATCAGGACACGTTTCGCGGATTATGCTCCACCGACCTAAAGGGTCAAGGAAAACCGTGCGATCAATGTCGGTTTGATCCGACGGCCTAGATTCACTTGAAGGGACTATATAAGCAAGGCCCCCTAGCCCCTGGAGATCATACCTCTTCTACGGAATTAAAGCTAGGGTTTCAATTCTTCATCCAAGTAGAGAGGATCCCTCTAGTTCTTCTAGTTCTACCTCTAGTTCATCTAGATCTAGTTCTAGTTCATCTAGTTCTAGTTCTAGTTCCTCTAGTTCTAGTTCTAGTTAGTTCTAGTTGTAATCTAGAAAATAGGGAGAGAGAAGAGGAGAGCGGAGGAGGAGCCGGATCTGTCGGATCTTCCTCAGCATTGTACTTTTGCAGCAACTGGTTCGTTCTTCATCGTTCTCCAGGTTCTTCAACTCATAACTCCTGAGTTCTCTAATTACTTTTATTTACATTCAAGTTATTTATTGGATTCCCGCTTGCATCAAGTGCTCTAGTCTTTGAAACATTAGAGTAGTAATTAATAGATTAGACGTGGTGTTTAGTCTTGCGATTACCTGGAATTGCACCCAATCCTGCGGATTGTTGTGGTAGCCTTAGGGTAGTGACAGCCCTAACGGTCGACGTATTCCACCTCGTTCGGATCGGTGTTTGTAGGACCGTAGTCGGAGCTTCCTAGCCCCCTTCTCATCTCTTTCTGTGGTTAGTGTTCTGATGTCCCGAAATAGATAATCTTGAAGTAATTCTTGATTCTTAGATCAACTAGAGAACTCTCAGGAAACTTCCTCTCTTCCCACCAAAAATAATTATATAGTTATCCTTGGGCGATCTTGATTCTTAATTAGTACACTCACGTTCCCTGTGGAAAATCGATACTCTAGAATACTCCCGGGTGAAGGCTACATCGGTATCCGTGCGCTTGCGGATTTTTCTGTTTGCGTTTAAAATACCCAATAGTGGTCGTCGACTTCGACGGAACCTATCACAGAATTCTGGGCCACCCTTCGCTCACCAAGTTCATGGCAGTTCCGCACTACTCATACCTGGTCCTCAAGATGCCAACCGAGAAGGGCGTCTTAACCGTCAAAGGCAACGTCTACACCGCGTACACTTGCAAAGAGGAAAGCTTCAAGATCACCGAGGCAATTGACCTCTCGATTCGCATGGCAGAAACTATAGCACAAGCCACCAAAGTTCCACCCGATCGGCTCCAACTACCTCCCTCAAAAAAAAATGATCAGCTCCAACTACCCGAGCAGGAGACTCCAAGAAAAAGCTCCAAGTCCAAAGACCACAAAGAAGTACAACTATTCGACGGCAGCCCAGAGAAGACGGCTCTCATGGGGGCCAACCTGGACGCCAAATAGGAAGACACGCTCGTCAGGTTTCTAAGGGACAACGTAAGCGTTTTCGCATGGAAACCCGCAGACATGCCCAGTGTCCCATGAAGCCTGATCGAGCACTCCTTAAACGTCTCGAAGACCACAAGACCTATCAAGCAGAAGCTACGACAGTTCGCTCATGACAAAAAGGAGACTATTAGGATAGAGATTACACTGCTTTTAGCAGCCGGATTTATTAAAGAAGTGTATCATCCTGATTGGCTTGCCAATCCAGTCCTTGTAAGAAAAAAGAATAATGAATAGAGAATGTGCGTTGATTACACTGATCTCAATAAACACTGTCCTAAAGATCCTTTTGGTCTCCCTCGTATCGACGAGGTGGCCGATTCAACGGCCGGATGCGAACTCCTCTCTTTTCTCGACTGTTATTCTAGTTGTCACCAGATCTCGCTAAAGGAAGACGACCAGATCAAAACTTCCTTCATCACTCCTTTTGGTGCATATTGCTACACCACCATGTCCTTTGGACTCAAAAACGCCGGAGCCACCTATCAACGCGCTATTCAGTAATGCCTCCACGACGAGATACGTGATGACCTCGTCGAGGCTTACGTCGACGACGTTGTTGTCAAAACCAGGGAGGCGAGCACCCTGATCGACAACTTAGACCACACTTTTAAAGCGCTGAATAAATACAAGTGGAAGCTTAACCCCAAAAAATGCATCTTCGTGGTTCCCTCCGGTATACTGCTTGGTAACATCGTCAGCCGCGACGGCATACGACCAAACCCCTCAAAAGTCAAAGCAGTGCTCGATATGTGACCTCCCAGGAATGTCAAAGATGTCCAAAAGCTTATAGGGTGCATGGCTGCTCTAAGGTGTTTTATCTCCAGGCTGGGGGAAAAAGGGCTTCCTTTCTTTAAACTTCTGAAAGCATCGGAAAAATTCTCTTGGATAGAAGAGGCCAACGCGGCGTTCTCCCAGCTCAAAGCATTCCTCACCTCACCACCCATCCTCACCGCACCTCAACCTAACGAGGATCTGCTCCTCTATATAGCAGCAACTAATCGGGTCGTTTCCATGGTGCTCGTGCTCGAGCGGGATGAACCAGGCCACGTCTACAAAGTCCAGAGGCCCGTGTACTTCATAAGCAAAGTCCTAAACGAATCCAAGACCAGGTATCCTCAGATACAAAAGCTAATCTATGCCATATTAATCACCTCAAGAAAGCTGAAGCACTACTTCGATGCCCATACGGTCTTGGTTACTACAAGTTTTCCGTTGGGGGACATTTTGCGCAACAAGGACGCCAACGGCAGAATTGTAAAGTTGGCCATGGAATTATGCCCATTTTCTTTGGATTTCCAGAGTCGCACTACTGTAAAGTCTCAAGCCCTGGTCGACTTCATCGTGGAACGGACGGATCTCAACGCACCACCTTCTCTAGATGTCTTCGATCACTGGTCATTGTTCTTCGATGGGTGCCTAAACATCAATGGAGCCGGCACTGGAATACTTTTTATTTCTCCAAATGAGGACAAACTTTGTTACGTCCTTAGGATCCTTTTTCCAACTTCCAATAACGGCGCTGAGTACGAAGCATGCCTACATGGCATCCAATTGGCCGTTGAGATGGGAATCAAGTGCCTTTATGTCTACGGCGACTCTGCCCTAGTTATCAACCAGCTGAATAAGGAGTGGGACACAACTCATGAAAAGATGGACTAGTACTGCAAAGAAATCCGGAGGTGGGAATCAAAGTTTTATGGCATAGAGTACATCCACGTGGTCCGGGACAAGAACCAAGCAGCAGATGCGCTGTCAAAGATAGCATCATCTCGGGCCCAGATTCCGCAAGGTGTTTTTGTTTAGGACATTAACACACCTAGCATTGGAACTGACCTGGCCGAAAAGTCACATAACGAAACGTTGCTCGTGGGAAACGCCGCTCCGACAACCAATGGCAACGATTGGCACGCTCCTTTCGTTAAGTATCTCTCCGACGGTTTGGGATTTCAAGACAAAACAGAGAATGAGCACCTTATCCGGTGCTCCAAAAATTATATACTGGTCGATAATAGACTTATGCGTAAGAACGCAAGTTCAGAAGTCTTGTTGAAATGCATATCCCAAGACGATGGCATCAAGTTATTGGAAGACATACATGCTGGATCCTGTGGTAACCACGCCGCCCCTAGAACACTGGTCGGAAAGGCTTTCCGAGCAGGTTTCTACTGGCCAACTGCAGTCGCCGACGCCGAGAAACTGGTCCGGCATTGCGTAGGATGCCAGTTCTTCGCCAAGCGGACCCATGTACCTGCTCATGAAATCCAGACGATTCCGTCATTTTGGCCATTTGCATGTTGAGGTCTTGACATGATCGGGCCATTCAAGCCGGCTCCCGGCAATTTCAAATTCGTGTTCGTGCTAGTCGACAAGTTCTCGAAGTGGATCGTGTACATGCCACTGGTCAAAGCAACTTCTGAGAAGGCTGTGGAATTCTTCAATCAAATCATACATAGATTCAGGGTTCCCAACAGCATAATCACTGACCTGGGCACTAAGTTCACCGGCACTACATTTTAGGACTTCTACGATGACAGAGGCATAGTCATAAAGTACGTATTGGTAGCCCATCTGCGAGCAAACGGTCAAGTCGGGCGAGCAAATGGAATGATTATTGATGCTCTAAAGAAAAGGCTGTACACGGAAAACGATAGGGCACCAGAACGGTGGATGAAAGAGTTACCGGATGTAGTCTGGGGTCTCCGGACACAGCCTAGCCGGAACACGGGTGTATCCCCATATTTTATGGTTTATGGGGCCGAGGCAATGCTCCCATCGGATGTAGCCTTTGGATCTCCCAGAGTCGAACATTTCGACCAGTCTTCAGCAGACCTCGCTAGAGAACTCGAGATCAACTGCAAGAAGAGAGACGCCTGACTTCCTGCCTTCGAACAGCAAAGTATGTCGAGGCCCTTAGACGATACCACAACAGGAACATCAAAGATCGCTCCTTCGTGGTCGGTGATCTAGTGCTCAAATGGAAAACAAGCCAGGAGGGAATGCACAAGCTATCCACACCCTGGGAGGTACCTTTTGTGGTCGCCGTTACACGCCCTACATCTTATAGACTGGCGTACCCAGATGGAACACGCATGCCCAACTCCTGGCACATAGACAAACTATGACGCTTCTATCCCTAAGTTTCAGTACATTTTACTTGTAAATCTTTTTTGATGAATAATAATAAAGTTTCCGTTTTTTGCTACATACTTTTACATACGCAGAATACTCGACAAGTGCCACAATAACTTTCCAGGACAAGCTCCTCAAGGGCAATCAACATGACTCAGTGATACTACACTCAAACAAATTTATTTACAGTGCTCAAAACCATGGTTCACATAAATCAAACTTTATTACAAACTTTATATACAAAGTTTACAATAAACACCCCTCTGGGCTGTTTCTAGTATACTCCTACAGACTACCCTATACTGCTCGGGCTGATCACCTGCACGGCTCTCTTGTCCCGCCGGAGGGGTCGGGGCCACCAGCACCTGGCTGGTCGAGACCGCAGGCGTCGACCGCCCATCTCCTACAATCGACGCCCCCGACAACTCCATGGCCGACCTGTCTGATCCCGGCTGATCGGGGGGAGTTGATATCCCGCAGAGATTTATATTGCCGATCACCGTCGACGATAGGTCCAGCAAATTGATGCGAAGGTCATCTGCCTTCCTCGGACCAACCTCCTTCGGATATCCCCTCTCAAGCCGGGACAGATCGACCAGGGGGTAGTGGGCGCGTACCATGCTGAGGACGTTCGCTCCGGCAAACTCCCCGGCATCCCTGACAAACTGCTGAAGCCAGCCACACGCTTGTTGCGCCTTCTCGACTGGGGTTAGCTTCGGCGCGCGGGGCTAGTCCTCGGGGAGTTCAGGACTGATTAGGTCAAGTACTAGGGCAACTCCTTTCCAGATATTGATGCAGTTTGTCTTCTAGGAGTCTCGTTCCTTGATCAGCTCGTCGAGGTGCTTGTTCGTGTTGACTTTAAGCACTACGATTGAGTTTTCAAGAAAAACCAAGCAAACAGTCAGCAACATGCTACAACAATATGAACAAGTGGAAAAGAAAACTGTGTGGTCGAAAAGGGCGAAACGGCTCTTACGAGCGAACTCCCGATTCTTGTTCTTCAGCTCCTCGCTAACCTTGCGCCCGGTCTCCAGCGCACCAGCACGCTCCTGGTCGAGCCGATCCCTCTCTTCTCAGAGGCGCTCGATCTCCTCTTCCAGACCTGACGCAACAATTGCTGGTCATCAAATCCTCTTCCAGACCAGACCATGCGGTTAACTATGACTGCTTGGATCATTCGACTTACCCTTCTTCTCACGATCCTTATTGGCCAGTCGCCGATTTAGATCCAGCAGGCGCTCCTCCTGAGCCGCCTTCTCAGCCGCCTCCCTCTCGGCCTCCAATCGAAGGCGGTCCACCTCCACGGTCAGGGCCTTGTTCTCAGCGACTATACCTCCAATTTGGTCGAAGCACCTTTTTTGGTACTTCGTTGTTTTCATTGCACCCTGCGAGAAATATACATATCATACAGTGAACAAGCAACAGTATATACATACTCTGGAATAATACAAGACCACTGACCTTGACTTCATCAACGAGCCGCTTAGCAGCGCGCTCTACCCTCGCTGCCTCCACGGTCTCGGCGAGCTCCTCGTGGCCGGCCCAGTGGTCCCCACGCTAGCGCCACACGTAAACGTGTTGGCGACCATCGTGGGGACGCCCCTGGATCTCCTCCACTTCGTCATCAGAGGCGGCTTGGGCCTCGGCGCCTCCCTCGCTACCCCCAGCTACTGTAACGGGTATCATTGGACCCTTACCTCGGCTAGGGGAGCCCTCCGGTGTGGAAGCCTCCGCCGGGACTGGAGTTGGTTCCCTCTCTTCTTCAGCAGGGGGGGTCGGGACCTTGTCTCCCTCCTCCGCAACGCTGCTCGTGGGAGGCGTCCCCGTTGTCTCATCACCCCTTGTCGGGGTCCTCGCCCTGGCCTTGTCTCGAGCCAGGCCCTCTTCGGCGGTTACTGCCACGGGCACAACCGCGGGCTGCTCCACGGGTTGCTCGCGGCCGGTCTGGTCGGCGGCATCCTTGTCAGCAACTGCCGGCTCGGTTGTTCCCAAGTCGGCAACGTTGCCCGGATCAACATCCGAGGCCGCACTAACAAAGAGGAGATAATGCAAAATTACCAAAAAAAAGGGGGAAGCGCAGAGGACATGTTTTAGAACTTACAGGTTGGAGCTCCGGTGCGTCGCCGTGAAGAACCTTCTCTTGGTCCTCCCAGATGCCGCTGCCGCTTCTGCCCCTCCAAGACATATTGGCTCGATGTGCGCGGCAGGCGGATCACTGGTTACCCGACTAGTGTCAATCGGCGCGACGTCCGGGCGGATACGCGGTCTCCGGACCAAGGATGGAGCAATCTCGTCCTCTTCGTCACTGTCGTCGATGATCCTCACAAGTCGGTGATGCTTCGGGGCACGGCTGGTCTCCGCTGGCATGGCTTCCGTGGGGGATGGCTCCACAGCCATTGGCCTTTCCCGCCACCCTGTCTTCGGTGGTCGGTGCTGGTCAGCTCTGGTCCTCGTCGCTACTGGTGTATTGGAGACACCGAGTAGCATTGTCTGCCGGCGGGTCCACCCCAGCGGGATGGTCCATACCGGGTGCTAGCGACACATACAGCGAGCACCGGTCAATATCTCCTATCTGCAATACAACAGCGACAAGTCATCACTCAAAAGGCTACCTTACATAGAAATACAGATAAACAAGGGCACTCATTTACCTTGGGAGCTGGTCGGCCTAGCTTAAAGGCATGCATCCGGTCATCACTTCGAACGAAGTTATCATCAGTCAGGTTGAACAACTAGTTCATAAACCGCTGGACCTCTAACTTTTCCAAACCGTCCCTGTGCATCCTGGTCGGGTCTTGGCTTCCTGCGTACTCGTACGCTGAGTGCACTCTCCTCTAGCAAGGCATCACTCGTCGCACGAGGAAGTTCCCGACCACCCCTGGTCTGTCCAAGCGGGGCCAGTCGATCAGGTCCATCAACTCCGACACCTGACCGGTGTACTCGGGCCGATCTGTCCAGCTGACCCTCTTTTTGGGAATGTATCTAACATCACAAAAAGTGGCGCTGCCCGGTTCTTCCCTAATGTAGAACCACCTCTTGTACCACTCGGTGAGGGAGGTATTCCATGGGGAACTGAGGTAATGGTTTTTCATCCCGTCACGAAGATTGAGGTATACTCCACCTGCAATCTTGGAGCACCCAACCGCTCCCTTCTTCCTCAAACAGAACAAGTAGCGGAAGAGATCAAAGTGCGGCGTTATCCCGACATAGGCCTTGCACAAATGAATAAAAGTGGAAACAAGAAGAATGGAGTTCGGTTGCAGGTTGCAGATCTCGATCTCATAGTACAGAAGAAGGCCTTGAAGGAAAGGATGAACTGGAATCCCAAACCCCCTCTTGAAAAAATCTTCAAAAACTACAATCTCACCAGTGCGTCGGTCAGGGTAACTTTCCCCCTCCGGTGCTCTCCAGCCGCCGAGCTCGTGATTGTGTAGGAGTCCCATCTCGACGAGGTGATTAAGGGATCTCGTGCTGCTCCGAGACTTCTTCCACTCCTTGGCCATAATCTCGGCCCTCTTCTTGGAATCGCTCTTTGCCATTTCCTTCTTGCGGAAAGCTTTGAACTCGGATTTGAGGGATTGAAGGTGCTAAGGAAGATGAAGGTTGGGCAATAGTATGCGACTGCTGGGTATAGAACAAGGGTGTGACCGTGGGCCTTTTTATAACAACAGCCCCACCTCTACCACTTCCCACATTTTGGGGAAGTGGGCGGTCTTTTCGGCGGTTGCGACGTTTCGGTTTTCAAGAGCTACCGCCGTAAATTTGGTGGCCGTTTTTTAATAATTGTTGGTTTCCTTTCTTGATACCCGCAATGAGCGGATATACAGTTGAAAGCCCAAGTTTGGTTTTGATAATTAATGACACCAAGTTGCTAATGCCTTGTGTGTAAGTGATGTGAGTTAGGCATAGCAACACATGTGATGAAGGTGCATGGTGGCATGGAAAGGTGGCCACATGACTATAAAGAGATGAAGCTTGATGTGGAGATCATGATGATAGATGAAGAGCAAAGTTATCAAGGCAAAGGTATAAACATAGGGTTTTACTTTTACCGGTCTAAGATGAGTAGAGAAGTGATTGACCGGGTTTAGGATAGATAGCTGACTATCAAGAGGGGAAATCACGGTCATCTCTCGAATCAAGTGCTACTAGGTCTACATCTTGAGCATATGCATTAGGATCTAGTAAAGTGCTAACTTAACTCCTTTGGTGAAAATGTTTGTGAAAAGCTAACACACATGCACTTTGGTGGTGGACACTTGTTGGTGTTAGCACATTTGCAAAGGAGGTGGTTTTCCTAGGGTTGAGAGGGGTGTGGGTTCCTCAAGCGCACGGATATCGGTGAGCATTTCACCCGGGAGGTTATCCAGAGTTATCGTATTTATATTTTTACCACTGGGAGAAAGGGTGCATCTGACTAACCAAATCTATTGCTACTACCCCTTTAGGCTACAAAGAATGTCTCTCGATGTGAGTGATGTATAGAGAAGACTGCAACCGTAGTCTCGTTCTAACCTTGGTAAGGATGATCTACTGTTCTATTGGGGAGGCTCACGGAATCTAGACAACACAAAGGATGTTCGACCCGCACCTATAAACCTACCCGTCCTGCTAACGAGATGTGATCTACAAAGGTAACTCGGAAATGTCACGTTCCTCGCTACTACCACGGTCCAGCTAGTCAGGGGATATCTATGAGTACCCTAGCCTAAACACTACGTTTACGCTAACAAGTGATTACTCTAATACTCAACCGGAAGAGGATTAAAGTAAACTCATAAACCAAAGAACAATAAAACAAGAACTTACTAGTATTAGAAGTCGAATTACTGAAGAATCTTAGAAGCAAGCCTCGGGTTAGGAGACTTGATCCCGCAGGTACAAGTCGGAGTAGACACCGACAGGCCGGCCTTCCTCCGATCCACACCTCCACTCTATCTCTCTCAATCTAGTAGAAACTAGAAGATCTATTTCTACTTTACATTGGTTGCTAAGCCTAAAAAGAAATATTATTTAGAGAAGAGGTTTTCCTTCGAGGGCACCCCTCAATCTCTATGATAATTTCTTGTCTCCTCCAGGGGCCAGAGGGGGTCTCCTTATATAGTCCTCCCCTTCTATGCGTTTTTGGGTCGATAGGCGAGGTGGTACTATGTTATTCTGGATCCAATAGGTCGGTGGAACGTCGTGTGCGAAGAGAGTCCGGAACAGAATCCAGAGGTGGGCGGGCGCCCAGGTCCTCAGGGCGGGCGCCCTGGGCCTGGCCCCGTTTCGCCTCCCCTTCGGTCTCGTGGCTTCTGGAGTCTTCTAGATGGTAGAAAATTATGCGGTGCGTTGATATCTCTATGTAATCCTGACATGTGGGCCTTTCTTCCTTATTTCCTGATAACCCCCTGCAGAAATAGACAAACACCAAAACTCGTGGAATTCTGTCAGATAAAACCCTAAGTCTAGATGTTGATTTCATTTGGATCCTTTTCTTTGTTTATTTGATAATTAAATTTGATACTTAAGGACCGTCAACAAACTCTCCCAAGCTTACCTCTTGCTCGTCCCTGAGCAAGGATGAACTCAAGAGTTTCTGCAGTGGTTTCATTTCTTAGAAGTACACATGCATTTAAGCAAGATCTCATCTCTAAGTTAGAATAAACTGTTAAGACTTAAAACTTACTTACTTTACCTACACCATAGGACTTGTAACCGTCACTTCTGTCTTGAGTGGTTAAAAGATAGAACAGTCTAGCCAAGTGCCATGTCTCTTATTCTTGATCAGCTATAGCTCTGGGGTTTTTGCAGATTTTCAAATAAAACTCGGAAATTCCTTGTATGATTCTCTCAGGTCTCTCTTTTGTGGTATTTTTGGATCCTTACCAAGGCAGTGATGGTATATGCCTTCTCTCAAAATATGTAGTATTTGTGGTATGAAGCATAGTTTTATTGTCTTCTCTCTCACCCTACTCTAATAAGGCTTTAATATCTGGAGCTCATAGGTGGGAGATAAAGTATACATACTTACAAGACATTTATTGCATAGTCAAACCATGGATCCAAAGAAACAAATCAATAAGCCAAATCAAGATGTGCATGTGTGGCGAATGAATGGTGTATGGTGATGATGGTGATAACAATGGTGGTGGAAGTCTAATTCTACTTTGCTCTTTGAGGGGATACATACCTTTCTTGCTTTTGAAACTTTATGATGAGAATGAGATGCTCTATCTTTTTCTTTTCTCTCAGGTGGGTATCTTGTACCCCTAATTTCTACTGTCGGACACTTGTCCATTTTTGCCTCTCGTCTCACTTTTTCTTTTCTTTCGAGGTTCCGAGCACTTGCTCCTTTTTATTTCCTCGTATTTTTTTTATTTTTTTATTTTCTTTTTCTCTCTTTTTTTTCAGAGCATTCATCTCTTGAGATAATATAGCAAGTGGTAGTAACAAGATAACTTGAGCATTTATTTCACAAGGGGAAATAGAAATATTTTTATTTATTCTCTCCCGGATTAGGAGTAGAATACTTTTGGGTGGTTTTGGAGATGGAAATGAGTGGATATATGTGGATGGTACTTCCGGAGTAGAAGTAGCATGTATGAGTGAACGTGCAAGTGAATCTTGATTTAACCACATGACAAAATCCTAAGGGTCTACACAGCTTGACCACACTCAATGCTCATAAGCAGTAAATAGTAAATGTGTGGCTCAAGGTCTAGCAAGCATGTATATATGGCTGTGGTAGGAATTTAAACTCTCATCATACAGGAACTCATCATGCAATATTTTAAATATTTTCAAAGATAAAATTCTCCAGAATTCTAGCATCTCTAGGAACAGATAAACAGCAGCTCAACCTTCCCATATCGTACCCGTTAACAACTTAGACTTCAGATCAAGTTTTCATCCCACAAGTTTAGGTCTAAAGCAAGCCTTAAATTATAACAGTTATATCTAAACTTGAGAGAGAACTTCAAATTTGCAAATTAGGCAGAGCAACTATTCATCATATCCATGCTTAAGTTTTATTAGATACAGATTAGCATAGCCACTTTATTTATTTATTAAACACACTAAGCAAAATATATATAAGCATAAAATCTTTATTTGGTTTTTCATAGTTATGTGTATTTATATTCTAATATAGTATAAGTATAAAGATAGAAATACATATCGAGATAAATGGGGGTGCTCTCCCCCAAGCTGGATTTTGACGTAATTTCTTCTGATGTAGCTAGCAGGTGGCAGAGGTGTGTTTGAAAGTCAGCAGTATTTTGACAGCGATTAGAATGTCCTCCGTCTGCTAGTCTTCTTGATTCTTAAATTCTGTGGAGCTCAAATAGACAACAAAGCTTGTGGAACTGATTAAGTGTTAGCATAAATATCTAGCCTTTATCATGTTGAGACTCCTTAATAAATATTACTCCCTGTTTTTATATTTTTGTTTTTATAAAGCAGAAAAATATTTATTTTATTTTTATGCCACCACAGTGAATGTACTTATGAGTTTTATGCCACTCGTCTACTCACATGGGGCTTACAGTTTTTTTTTCACATTTTTATTTTCTTTCTAGGATAATACGAACATGATTAACTAAGTAAACTATTTGAAATAATTAAAAAGAAAAGATAACTACCAAGTTTACCTCTTGGCAAGGCGTTCGGTGTTTTTAAGTCCTCCGAGCGGGACTCTCCATTTTCTTAATCGTCCTGAGGTTCGTTGGGTGGCGTAGTCGGTACTTCCGGTAGCGCCTCCTCTTCATTTATAACTATCTTCATTTTCCATACCTGACTCGGTGTTTCAATTTCCTCTGGATAATTTCTGTTTAAACTCAACGTCTTCTGATCTTACAACTTCTCCTTCATAGTCTGCCCATCCGTCCTTGATGATCTGCCTCCTCTGGTTGCGGTTGCGTTGTCTTCTTCTTGTCCTGACCTGCTTAGAGTCTTCAACTATATAGTTAGGGTCAGTAAAACAGCGGCATACCTTCTTAGAGGAGAAGTGTATGTGGACTTCTCCGGTTCCAATATAGATGATGGCTTTGATAGTGCTGAGGAACTGTCTTCCAAGGATGGTGGGTGGATCATACTCGTCTTCTCCCATGTCAATGACCTGAAAATCATCTATAGCTGAATGTATATTGGTTGTAGGGGCATGGTTTCATGCAGGAGCTGATAAGTGACTACGGCCATTATGTTGACGTCAGATCCGGTGTCGTAGAGTGTCTTCTGAAAAGAGTATCTGTTGATTGTGCACTCAATGCTTAGAACACCAGGGTCGTCCTTCTTGATCAAGAAAGGTGACTTGAGTCGACGATCTTGACCTCTTTGAACTGCAGTGACCATCTTAGCTGACTCGGTCCACATTTGCTTGTTCCTGTTCCTCCTGTTGGTCCTCTTCCTTGGTTCATGTCAGGTTTGCTCTGAAGCTTGTGTAGTCTTGTTCTTGAAGGAAAGTCTCCTTCTTCCCCTTGATGTAGAGACTGATCTTGGCAGCATTAGCGTAGATGACTGCTCTGGTGTTTAGGAATGGCCTCCCTAAGATGATGGGTGCCCTCTCCTCAGTACCAGTCTCTATCACCATGAAGTTTGCTGGAGCGTACAAGGTACCAACTCGGACACAGAGGTTCTTCAATATTTCCATTGGGAAACTGTTGACACTTCTTAACGCAACCACCGGATATCGGCGACGGTGCCAGAAGTGCCCTGATAGGGTAACTCTATTTACTATTGGATAATTCCGCAAGCGCACAGAATGTACCGCTGTAGCACTTCACCAAGGAGTATTCCAAGGTATCGTAATTTATATTTTCCCAAGGGAAAGCGGCTAAGTGTGTTTAACAAAAAGGGGAATGAGATTCCTTGAGTTATCTAGTATCAACTAGTGAATAAGGGTGGTAAATAACGAATAGGAAGGGTAGTGGTGAATCCAAGGTCCTATGCTAAAGGTAAATGGTAGAGTTAGCTAGGTGGGAGGACAACGAGTGAGTAAAGGACTCCTATGTATCTAACTTGACTTCTGTGACTTACTTTAATAGATAATTGCCTTAACTACGCTAGAGCCTTACTAACTGTGTGCGAGGGATAGCCGAGCTGGTAAGACGCTTAGAAGGTTTTTCACCTAACCCCTTACCGAAAGCGACTATTGGGCTTATGGACGCCTTACCTTTTAAGAACTAGCCTGTACGTGAGGAGAACCTAATGCCGCCCACGATCTGTCACCTACTAGGGAGTGCACTCCTACTTTCCGTTCAAGCCAGCGGTAATCAAAGGTAATCTTAAGTATGAGCACCACGCTCACACTTAATCCTACAACGCTAACTAGTTGCAGCTAGCTAGAGCTCCTATACAAGATAGGACGATGATGCACACACAGGAGTGGTTACAGGTCACTAACTTCACTAAGACAACTATATTACTAAAGTAAATGCACAACAAGACTAAAAGACTTGCACTAAGTAAGAACTCAGAAAAGTAAAGTAAGAATAATATATTAATAAAAGGAAAGTCTTACAAAAGTAGAAAGGTACAAGAGCTATACCAGACTCTCCAGAAGACGACTCCGGAGACCCCGAGCTTCGCTCGACTCGACTCTAACTCCCACTCTAGACTAACTACTACTCTACTTGTATGCTTGGAACTTGTAATGCACTTGGCCTTGGAATTGCACACTTGAAATGAAGGATGGAGGCTGCCTTTTATAGAGGAAGATGGAATAGGGGTTACTCCATCGCCACGTCATCGATCCGCGTGACATCTTCTCTCCACCCTTGGATCAAACCGACCTCACAACCGCCATTTGATCAACGGCAGGGGCAAATCAACATGTGGGACATGTGGGGAAGGTCGGTGGGAGGCCACCGACCCTGGAACCGCCTTTGATGTGGGGTCGGGCGACCCCACTTCTGGGCCTCTGGGCCCACCAGCAGTGTCCACAGGGGTCCCTTATGTCGGTGGACTAGGTGGCACACCTGGGTCCCACCAAAGAGGGGTCGGGCGACCCCCTCCCTGTGGGCCCAGGGTGTCACCTGTTGTCCCCTCGATCTCCTCTTGATGATTCTGATGTTGGCTTTCTCAAATAATGTCTTGAATTTGTTGTTCCTGCATAAACAAGCTAAGAGTACAAGTGGAACTAGTTATGGATAAAATATGTTCATGTCATGTCGTTTCCCCTTGCAACCGAGGCATGTTGACGGTGTTTTGTATGTGGATTTCTATGGTATATCCACCGTCAACAGAAACTAAGTGTCCGATCTGCAACCCTGGGCATAATGTTGACGCTGGAGCCAAAGTCGCAGAGTGCTTCTGGGAAGTCCACCATGCCGATGGAGATCGGGATGACGGGACGTCCTAGATCACCTCTCTGAGTAATTAGGCCTCTGTTGATTCCAACCTTGATGTTGTTGAGGACGGTTGTAGTAATAGTTGTTATTGTTGTTGATGTAGTTCACGTCCTCAAGCATCTTAGGGCAGTGATTGCCTGAGCGTCCAGTATCTCCAGTGTGTTTGTGCTCGTAGATCCTAGTTCTTCACTTGGTGGAATCTGAGAGTTGTAAAACTCCTTCATATTTCTCAAAATGTGTCCTGCTCATAGAGACAAGGCAGAGATCAAGTGCATGGGCCCTGTTGGTGTAAAACACCAACAGAACCAAAAGTGTATTTGTTCTTCTCTAACCTTAAGCATAGTGAGCAAGACAAAGTTGATGGATCATGAGTGTAGCATTTAAAACATTTGTTAGATCAGATGGCTCAACCTAATGGAAAGATAATCTATCTATATTTATGTTTTGTTTATATCTTCCAAAGATTGAATGTGCAATACTTTAGCTTATATGATTAGGAGTGCGGGATCACGAAGGTAGTACTAAGAACAAAGATTAAAGGACTAAACATGTTGAATTAATTGGGTTGATTAATTTGGAGCTACAAATCATACATGTTTGTCTCTTTATTTTATGTGAACGCTAGAACCAAGGAGAAGCTTATAAAAGTGATAGTCAAGTACCTTAAAATGTTACCTTACTTGAAGAGTGACGGTACAGTATCACCTTGTGGAAGCTTTCCTTTCTTAGCGGTTGTGCATCGTGTTTGTGGCACCCTCCATGGATCATCTCTTTATGATGAATGAGCTATGTCCTTCTTGTGCAAATTGTTAAACTTCATGTGTCTCCTTTATCTCCAATGAGTTTGTATCTCAGGACTTCCCAGGTTGATATTGAAAGTTTTCCTGCAGGGGTTAGTCCAACAAAATATCCCATATCTACTATAGCATACTATCGGCTCAAAAATCAACCTAGACACCATGTCTAATTTGATTTAGGAGGGCATTTTAACCTAAGCACCATGCTTAATTTAAAAATCCTTTGGAAGTAAGATCATCATTCCTAAACTAAGCACCATGCTTGATTTAAGAGATAAATGAAACTACTCCAATCCTAGACATATACTAAAGCAAATAAAGGTAGCATGAGAGCATTTATAGCGATCTACTCAAGTGGAAGTGAAGTAGTGTAATTAGTACTTAACAAATTGAGCATCTCTCAAAGGTAGGGACAACCAACGTAGCAACATGGCAAAGGATGTTTTTATGTAAAGTACTCCCCCAAGCTTGAATTTTGCAAAATTCAAGTTTGGATGAATTTAATTCAATGTTGTGTGATGGTTGGTTGGACATACCTTGTGCTTGTCATTCATCCGATCTTCTTGCTCCAATCCTGGAAAGGTTAGTGACAAGAATACCCGAAGGAATATTTCTACAATTATCTTTATATGCTCAATACACAAGGCAATGTTGCAAATAATTAGAAGTGCTTGTTTTAGGACACTAAGCTTGTCCTTGGGAAACCATCAATTAGCTCAACGAGATCTACAATATTTATTATAGACATATGCATCGACAACCGCCCTTTTAAAGTTTTTATAAATAGAAAGGAAGAGGGGGTTGGAGATCTCAAATGTGGTGATGATGGAGAGACCGATTGATTGGCGAGATGTTTTATATGAGCAAGGACTGGGTGAGGTATTTATAAAATAACTTCCATGCTCACTGCTGTTTCTCTCATTCTCAAACTCCAAGGATGATTCTTCATGAATGCTTAAAATTCCTCTAGGATTGTCTCTCAAGTTTGTTTTATCTATCCATTCAATGGTGATAGCACATGGATTTTTAATGCCCTCTAGCCATTGATGTTGCTCTTCTCGATCCTCCTTCTTATGCATGGGATGTCTAGAGAGATTCATAGGATTATCAGGAGGTTCAAGAGAAAGAGCATAGTAGAATTTATTAAGCTCAAGGATGGGTTGGATAGCTGAATCATGGGACTGAAATGTTTGGAAATCGGCTATTGAAACTTCCTTTCCTCGTCTGGGAGATGATTCTTCCTTTACTAATAGATAAAGAAAGAATGACTCTACCAAAGGTTATATGATTAAGACCAATGTGAAAATATCTAGGAAAAACATGGTCATGTAGGGCTAGGTCTAAACCAGAATTTATAAAAAGATTAGCAGATTCCCTAGGTGTAGCTAAAAGTGCATTATCTTCTTGATTAAAAGATAGGACCTCGGCTATAGAAAAGGGTTGGTTTTGACCTATTGCAATCAACTCTGGACACAGATCATAATTAGGGGCAGAACGTGTTGACTCCCATGGTCTATGGCTGGTCTCCGAAGGTGCAAAGAATTTAATAATAGGTATGGAATTTGAGTTATCCATAAAGATAAAAACAAAAAGATAAAAGAATAAAAGTATAAAAGTATAATACAAGATAATAGCAAGACTCAAAGTTATCTCAGCAAACCGTCTTTCTCCCCGGCAACGGCGCCAGAAATGCTTGTTGATATTTGGTAACGCAATTAGAAAATGATCCGCAAGCGCACGGATATCGGTGAGCATTTCACCCGGGAGGTTATCCAGAGTTATCGTATTTATATTTTTACCACTGGGAGAAAGGGTGCATCTGACTAACCAAATCTATTGCTACTACCCCTTTAGGCTACAAAGAATGTCTCTCGATGTGAGTGATGTATAGAGAAGACTGCAACCGTAGTCTCGTTCTAACCTTGGTAAGGATGATCTACTGTTCTATTGGGGAGGCTCACGGAATCTAGACAACACAAAGGATGTTCGACCCGCACCTATAAACCTACCCGTCCTGCTAACGAGATGTGATCTACATAGGTAACTCGGAAATGTCACGTTCCTCGCTACTACCACGGTCCAGCTAGTCAGGGGATATCTATTACTCTAATACTCAACCGGAAGAGGATTAAAGTAAACTCATAAACCAAAGAACAATAAAACAAGAACTTACTAGAATTAGAAGTCGAATTACTGAAGAATCTTAGAAGCAAGCCTCGGGTTAGGAGACTTGATCCCGCAGGTACAACTCGGAGTAGACACCGACAGGCCGGCCTTCCTCCGATCCACACCTCCACTCTATCTCTCTCAATCTAGTAGAAACTACAAGATCTATTTCTACTTTACATTGGTTGCTAAGCCTAAAAAGAAATATTATTTAGAGAAGAGGTTTTCCTTCGAGGGCACCCCTCAATCTCTATGATAATTTCTTGTCTCCTCCAGAGGCCAGAGGGGGTCTCCTTATATAGTCCTCCCTTTCTATGCATTTTTGGGTCGATAGGCGAGGTGGTACTATGTTATTCTGGATCCAATAGGTCGGTGGAACGTCGTGTGCGAAGAGAGTCCGGAACGGAATCTAGAGGTGGGCGGGCGCCCAGGTCCTCAGGGCGGGCGCCCTGGGCCTGGCCCCGTTTCGCCTCCGCTTCGGTCTCGTGGCTTCTGGAGTCTTCTAGATGGTAGAAAATTGCGCGATGCGTTGATATCTCTATGTAATCCTGACATGTGGGCCTTTCTTCCTTATTTCCTGATAACCCCCTGTAGAAATAGACAAACACCAAAACTCGTGGAATTCTGTCAGATAAAACCCTAAGTCTAGATGTTGATTTCATTTGGATCCTTTTCTTTGTTTATTTGATAATTAAATTTGATACTTAAGGACCGTCAACAACGAGTCCGGTGAACACCGGACCGTCCGGTGCCCAGCGTCCGGTGAGGTCGTGAGTTTGACAAACTCTCTGCGCATGAGTCCGGTGTGCACCGGACGCGTCCGGTGTGGACTTGCAGAGCGTCCGGTGTGTTGCAGGTAGCCGTTAGAAACTGACACGCGAGATTCAAGATCAACACGTGGTCAACTCCAGTGCACCGGACGCAGGGGGTCGAGCGTCTGGCGCTCACTTAGTAGCGTTCGGTGCCCCCGTTTTCAGCCCAATGAAAGTAGCCAATGGCTAGTTTCTTTGAGGGGCTTATAAATAGTTGGTGGCCGACTTTGGGAGGTTCACTTTTGCACATTTGATTACTTGAGGCATACTTTGAGCTAGAGAACACTCCCTCCACTCATCTCCTTGCTTGATTGCTAATCCTAGTGAGATTGAGTGAGATTCAAGTGCATTGCTTTGAGAGTTGCATTTAGTGGCACTTGATTCTTGAGTTTGCTGCGGATTTCTTGTTACTCTTGGGTGTTTCCCGACGCCCTAGACGGCTTGGAGCAGCGGTGGTGTTGAGCTCGTGATTGGAGATTGTTTCGAGCCTCACCAAGTGACTTGTGAGGGGTTCTTGAGCCTTCCCCGCGGGAGATCACAATTGGCTACTCTAGTGGATTGCTCGTGGCTTGGAGGATCCCCATCTTGTGAGTGGATGTGCGGCACCCGCTGAGGGTTTGGCTTTGGATTGCCAATTAGCTCGCGATCCATCAAGTGGGTGTATCGCCACAACGAGGAGTAGCTTGCCGGGAAGCAAGTGAACCTCGGTAAAAAATCTTGTGTCATCTCTTGCCGAGGTCTCTCTTGTGATTGTGTACGCGATTGATTGGATATATCTCTTCTCTACAACGTCGGTATAACAATCACTCTTCTCTCTTTACATACTTGCCTACCTTGTTAGTTTAGCTTGTGTAGCTTAGTTCTTGTTAGTATAGAGTTGTTGTGTAGCCTTCTCTAGTTGTTGTGTTTTAGTGTTTAGCCTTCTTGCTAGATTTGTATTGGTGGCTTGCATAGCTTAGTTGAGCTAGTGCTAGATTTGCTTCGCCTTTTGTTTTACTAACTCACTTGTTTAGTGAAGTTTGTAGAAAGTTTAAATAGGCTATTCACCCCCCTCTAGCCATTTGGACCTTTCAACAGTTCGCAGGCTTCTCTTTTTGTGCAGCAGACTGACAAGATGGCAGGACGCTCTGTCACATCGCGCATTAATGTGGCGATAGGATTTATTCAAAAAGATAAGTAGAATCTTTGGTCAGATGGACATGATATACTTGGGGACTGTACCGACCACCGAGCATGAAATGCTCGGGGACTGGTCGACCAGTCTGCCTTTTCGACAACCTGTGACTGCTCCGACCACCGAGCACATCTACATTCCCAACCACGCTCGGGGACTTGTCGATTAGTCTCTACACCGTGCTCGGGGACTGTACCGACCACCGAGCATGTCTACATTCTCAACCGTGCTCAGGGACTCGTCAATCACTCCCTTCACTGTGCTCGGGGCTTGCTTCGATCACTCTCCAACCACAGCTTGGGGACTGTTCTTCTTAGTTACATATGAATTGGACTCATATACAACTGAGGGGTAATTTTATTTTTTAGACCTTGCTACAAGGCTCATACTTCGCCTTCCAGCAAGCTCCGGGACAACATCGATACGATGCATCTAGCGATGCATGTTAGTATCAGAAATTTTAAGATAATTTTTCTTTTTAGACCCTGGCACCACGTGCCTACGTCACCTACTACCAGGCTTGGGGACTAAGTGGGCACACGTCACCTTGCGGTGAACTTGCTTGTTTTTGGCATACTTTGCTATGCAGAAAAGTAAAGTGGGCACACTTCATCGGGAAAGAAATATTTTTTCTCAAGAGCACCATGCATTCTTCGAACAATCGGCTTCTTTGATGTTGATTTTGGTCAACTGGTTTTCAATATTGGTCAAATTGTTCGAGCGACTTTCCTGGTTGTCAAAGATGTCAAGTCTTGCTGGTCGAAGAAGCTCAAGGCGGCGGTTGCATCATAATACATGGAGCTAGGGGACTAGCTGTGGGGGTATAAACCCCTATACCCTTACGGCTAGACTTGGGCCAGGAGGCTTGGCCCATCACGAGACAGTCTGAGGCTTGATCCAACTGCTCGTAGTCACACGCAAGGAAACAAGACGTGGAGATCAAGCCAGATTCTAGTCGGTTAGAATAGGAATTGATATCATATTATCTATGGCAATTGTAACCGACTAGGATTAGTTTCCAGATCTGTAACCCTGCCCACTAGACTATATAAGGAGAGGCAAGGGACCCTCCTAGGTCATAGACATCTCAACTCAACACAATCCGCAGCAATACAATCAGACGTAGGACGTAGGTATTACGCCCACACGGCGGCCGAACCTGGATAAAAACCTTGTCCGTGTCTTGCGTCACCATCAAGTTCGTAGCTTGCGCACCTGTCTACCGATAATCTACTACCGTGGGTATACCCCAAGGTAGACTGCCGACTAGCTTTCGTCGACATTGCCCTCTTGTCCTTGTGCTATAAATTCATCAGGCTGATTCATATATATTTCTTCCTCAAACTATCCATTAAGGAAAGCCATCTTCACATCCATCCAATGGACAAGAAGCTTATGGGAAGCAGCCAAGGATAATAGCACTTGGATTGTAGTTAATCTACCAAAAGGTGAGTAGGTATCAAAGAAATCCTCATCTTCTTTCTATGTAAAACCTTTAGCAACAAATAGCCTTATACTTTTCAATAGTACCATCAGGCCTGACTTTCTTCTTAAATACCCATTTATAGCCAATTGGTCTGCAATCCGTTGGTTTATCTACTACTTCCCATGTTCCATTTGCAATGATGGAGTCCATCTCACTATAGACTGCATCTTTCCAATAATCTGCATCTCGAGATGCATATGCCTCTGCAATGGTCGTGGGAGTATCATCTATGAGATAGACAATGAAGTCATCACCAAAGGATTTTTCAACCCTTTGTCTCTTACTCCTTCTAGGAGCTACAACATTGTTATCCTCTTCAATACCAAGTGGGTCTATAATTGGCTCTATCGAGGGTGTGGGCTCAGGAATAAATTCATTAGACAAACTCGGTAAAGAATAAGCAACATTCATCAAAAAATATTCTCAAAGAAAGCAACATCCCGTGACTCCAAAAGTGTAACAACTAAAACATCAGGCACTTCATATTTTATCACTAAGAACATATAAGACATGCTATAGTGCGCATAACCCAAAAAGATACAATCAACGGTCATTGGTCCAAGTTTGCGTTTCTTATTAATTGGTACACTGACCATGGCCAAACAGCCCCATGTACGCAAGTAATGGAGTGATGGTTTTCTTCCTTTCCATCCTTCATACGGAGTAACTTCACTATTCTTAGTTGGAACACTATTTAGAACATGACATGATGTTAACACAACCTCCCCCACCATGCTTTAGCCACACCGGATGTTCCTAACATGTCATTCACCAAGTCAATTAATGTCCGGTTCTTTCTTTCGGCAACCCCATTAGATTGGGGCGAATATGGTGGTGGCCGTTCATGAATTATTCCATCCTCCACACAGAAAAGATCGAACTCATTAGAAATATACTCTCCACCATGATTAGACCTAACACGTTTGATTTTCTTTTCTAATTGGTTCTCTACCTCAGCCTTATAAGTCTTAAAACATTCAAACGCCTCATCTTTAGTTTTAGAAGAAACACATAGCAATATTTAGTTGCATCATCAATTAAAGTCATGAAATATCATTTTCCTCCTTTTGTCAACACACCATTCATTTCACAAAATCAGAATGTATGAGCTCTAGTAATGTCATGCACCACTCGTCTACAGCCTTGTGAGGCTTACGAGGTTGCTTCGCTTGTACACATGCTTGACATTTAGAGCCTTTGACAATAGAAAAGTTCGGAACTAAACTCATACTAGATAAATGTGTCATACAACCAAAATTAATGTGACACAAATGTGAATGCCATATATCAGCCACTGAATAGTTTCAATCACACACATGGTTCACAACTTTATTATAGAAATCGAAGAGTGAAAAGCGAAACAAGCCTCCGCTCTCGTAGCCTTTGCCCATGAATTGGCCATACCTGTAACACCGTAAAAATTGTTTTCTGGAAAATAGAGCTAAAATGATATAATTTTGTATTTTTGTGCTCATGAAATATAGAGAAATAATATTTTTCATTTGAATAAAATTTATCATAGGATTTAGCAACTTGTTGTGCATTCATATTGGAGCATTTATTTTCATTGTATTGTTTGATTTTGGGCAAAATCAAAATACTTCCAAACTGATTTTAAACTATTTTGAAAAGGCTTTGAAAAAAACAAAATAAAAGAAAAGGGAAAACATTCCCCCACCTACTTCTAGCCCAATTCGGCGCTCTCCTCTCTCCCGCAGGCCTAGCAGCAGCCAGCCCACGATTTGCTCTCTCCTCTTCGGCCAAAGCCGCGCGCCCTCTATCCTCAGCCCAGCCACCGGCCCGCTCGACTAGGCACATGCTGCCCTTCTCTCCCCCTCTCTTCTGTCGCTGGCAAGCTGGCCCCGCATGGCAGTGATGTCCCTATCTTCTTCCTCCTGGAGCCGTATGCGACAGGGACTCCCAGAGGGAAATTGATCCCGGGTACTCGGGATTTCCCTTGCCCAATAGCTCAACCGAGCACCCTATAAGAACCGCGCCCTCCCCCTTCCATCTAGGAACCAAGAAGCCATCTAACTTCGCCTCGGTCTTGCATTTGGATCTCGCTGAAAGCTTGAGGAAGCCGCCGCCGTGGTTCACGCGATTGCGCCCGCTCTATCGCAATCGGTTGGATGCCGAGCTTCGGTTTGAGGTTACGAAGTTGCCTAGCTTTCCCCCTTGCTCTCTATCGCACTCTGGCGCCCCCACATCAATGCCGAACGTTGTAGGAGTGCCCCAATCTGCCTCGACGCATCACTTGTGTTCCCTGAGTCTTCCCCGACCCCGCGTGTGCCCTGGGTGAGTTCGCCCTGCCCTCCTCTTGCTCCCGGTGCGATTAGTTTCTTAAATCATGCCCAAAATCACCAGATTGCCTAACTCCGGCGAGGAGCAGATCTCCCCAGCCATGGCGCCGCCGCGCTGGTTACTGTTCCGGCCGGGGCACCTCTCTCTCCCTCCCCAACTTCTAATCCAGACTGTTCGATTCAAGATCAACACTTCAGATTGGAACGTACCCCTTCGCTTGGACTTTTTGCTAAAGAGTCCTTGCACTTATTTAATATAGAACCCGCGGTCCAAGACGTATTTCCTGGTTCACGCTTTTCAATTTTGAAAACGTACTCTTATCGGTTTGAAAGAAAATACATATTCCAGTATTTACAAGATTGCCACTGAATTTGTTTAACTCATAAAATCTTTGTTTTAATTCCGTTTTGACCCATTCAAATTGCTTTGGATTCGTAAAAATAAGCTCTACATGATAGTCTCACTGTTTCACTAATTTCAAACTTTTAATTTCGTGACCCTATTTAATTAATTACTTTTCTATATAAAATCTTAGAAAATTCATATCTATTCCGTTTTAGCTCCGATTTTTGTGACCTTTACGTCTATGAGATCGTAGCGATGCGTAGAATCATTTTATAAACTTTTCATCATGTTTTTATATGTTTGGTGTACTGTTCTAATTGTAGCCTTGTTTGCTTCGTGTATGTTTTCTTCGATTGTTTGTGTGATCGATGATCGAATTTAGACAGAGAGCAGTTTTTGGTGATCAAGATCAAAGCTTTGGCAATAAGTAAAGACCAGCAAAACCAAAAGGATAAGCAAGAGCAATTGGATCAAGGCAAGTATAGCATTTGGATTTTATTTCTGTGACCATCATCCTGTGACTAGATTAATGTTAAGTAACAAATGATAAAAATGACTTTTTAGCAACTTGATGATTTATGTGTACCTGATCACCCAGGATAACAGTGCAACCATGAGGGCTATAATGGCTCTGGCTTTAGCTCAGTATGAGGATCTTTTGTTAGCTTGTTAACGGTTACCTTAAATGGCGTGAGAATGGCTAGACACGTTGGGTATAGTGCGGCCTCTGTCTGTGTGTATAGGCTGCGGGTTATGTGCCATGGAAGGGGGGCACTATATCTGCCTGCCAAGTGAATCTAATGGCCCTAACTTGTTAGACGAAACCTTTGAAAGGCTTCATAGTTGTTGACACCGTTTTTGGACACGTACCCAGGGATCGGTAAAGTATAGATCGGCAGATGGAGCAACAGCAACTAGTCTGCAGGGGAGTTGCCGATGAAGAGACTTCTGAATGTGACTAAGTCCAGAAGTGGTGATGCGTTCGTGCCGATGGTCAGCGTTAGTCTTTGTCGATGGCTATGATAAGGAGTCTGCCGATGACTCGGAAGGAGAACGTGAAGGTTGCCAATTGACCTGTGGTGGTGTCCCGGTCTGTTACGGGAGGATAGTTTTATGTTTTCCATAGATATTTAAATTTGTTTTGTATACGGATTCTATTTAATTTGGAATTTGAGTCCTAGTCGTGTCTGATTGTAGCTCTTTGAGCAGGGTATAAATGTAGACCCTAGGGCCTTGTAAGATCTATCTATCAATCAATCAAACATAAGTTTTTACTCATATTCCAGCATCTACTTTTTCGACGACTTTGTCGTATTTTCCTTTTTACTATGAGTTCTGAGGAATTCGTCGACTTAAGCTCGACGTATTCTCAAGTTCCGCGTGAATACCACTTGGCCGTGACATCCAGGCGCATCGCTGTTGTCAGGACCAAAGTATTCGAGTTATCATCTTGCTGATAGTAAGGTCAAATCAGCTGGCACGCCTTGATGTTTAAATCGGGTATTAGCCCTTTGTGTTTGCAGATTAGCTTTTGCACCAACACGTCTTTTGGCACGCCCAGTGGGACGCTGATACAAAATTCAAGATCAAGATCAACATGTCGACTACCGAGTTCGATCTGGAGAACGTCATCCCTGTGACGGAAGCCAATCTTAGAGATGAGCAAAAGCAAGCTATTGCAAAAGCCATGGAGGACTACAAGCAGCAATGCTTGAAATCCTTCAGTATCAATAGGAGTGGCAAAGTAATCTAGAAAGAAGCACTGCTGGCACCTCGGCAGGTTACTTTTGAAGCCAATCCTGGTAAACTCTTAGACATGGTCGATAATGCTATCAACCGTGCCTTGATCAACCAAGCTGGTGTGCTGTCCAATACGGTTTTCAATGCCGTGGCTAGAACTTTCAAAGAAGGACAATTGCCACCAAACTATGTGGGCCCTGTCTATCATCAGCCGGGATCACCAGTTGTCACAGCTCCATCGGCCACTACAGCTGCTGCGGGCATAGAAACTACAGTTCCCCAAGCACATTAGGAGTCACTAACGCGCAATCTACGCCGATGACGACCAATCCATCAACATCAGACGAGTCAATCAAGCTTGCTACAGATCTATTGGCATCGGCAATGTCGGGATCTGTTCCTCCTAACTGGTGGGGTCATGGTAAGCCCCCTGAAATGATGTTGAAGACGCCGGGGACATCTCAAACGGCTGACATGAGAGTCAAGGCTCCTATGGCATCGGCACCTCCAAATATGTCGATGAATCAGAGTCCCCAATATACTACAACTACTACTGTAAGACCTTACAATGGGAATTCTCAAGCTCCAACGTTTCAGATGCCTAATGCATCGGCAGATTCAATGCCGACGCAACAAAGGTTTATGACACAGCAGGGGTACGTCAACTCAATGATGATGCCCAATTACCAGTCATCGGCAGGTCCTATGCCGATGAATGCTAATAGTGGATGGAATGGGCAGCTAGTCTTTCCATAGATGCCTCAGCAGAATCATCAGGTTGTTGGATTTCAACAAGGATAGGTCCAGCCTGGGTTTCAGAATCAAGGATTGATCAACCAGCCGATGAATCTGGGTCAGCAGATTGGTGGTCAAATGGTTAATCCCATGTTCCATGCAGATCGAGCACCTCAGCGACACGTGGAAGCTTACCAGCAGGTGCCAGATCCACAACCGCCACATCGGCAAGATGCCGATGCTTACTAGGCTGATAAGATTGCTGAAGTAATGAGAGACCAATTTGGGATAAAACCCAAAGTCAATACTTACTCTTATCGGACACCGTATCCTCCCGCATACGATTTGATTCTGCTTCCACATCGGTACAAAGTACCAGACTTCACCAAGTTTTCTGGACAGGATGATACATCGACTATGGAGCATGTTAACAGGTTCATTATTCAATGTGGAGAAGCTGCTAACAGGGATGAATTAAGGGTTCGTTTGTTTTCTTCATCTCTATCTGGATCGGTTTTTACCTGGTTTATTTCATTACCTCCCAACTCAGTAATTACTTGGGCCGATGTGGAGAAGCAATTACGTAAATACTTGTTTTCTGGAGTCCATGAGAAGAAGATTACCGATTTAGTCAGATTGAAGCAGCGTAATGATGAATCGGTTGAAAGTTTTGTGCAGAGGTTGCGGAAAGTCAAGAATAAATGCTATAGTCTGGTTTTAGATGATCGGCAGCTAGCCGATTTGGCTCTCCAGGGTTTGTTGCCACATATCAGGGATAAATATGCTTCTCAAGAGTTCGAGAGCCTGAGTCACTTGGTCCAGAGGATTTACGACCAGGATATCAAACCCTTTGAACCTAAGAGGGCTTGGAACAAAAAGGTGTCATTTGTTGACGAAGCAGCAAGCTCACATTGTGATGAAGAGCCAGTCATCGGCTTAGCAGAGTGGGTGAAAAATAAGAAACCAATGTCTTGCCCTTTTGGGCATAAGGAGCTAGAGAAATTTGCATTTGACATTACTAAAGTCGATAGGATATTTGACTTTCTACTTCAGGAAGGGAAAATCAAATTGTCACCTAATCATGTTATTCCATCGGCCGAAGAATTAAAGATGAAATACTGCAAGTGGCACAATGCAACGTCTCACAGCACCAATGAGTGCAAGGTTTTTAGACAACAGTTGCAATCGGCTATTGAATCTGGGAGAATCAAATTTGATAGTTCCAAAGCTCAGAAGCCGATGAAGATCGATCAACATCCTTTCCCAACAAATATGTCGGATGCTAAGAGAAAGACCAAGGTCTTGACATCAGAAGCAGCTGAAAGGAGTGCATCGGTAGATCCTCAGTATCAAATTACTGCTGCCGATGCTAAAGGGAAAGGTTTAATCCAAGAAGGAAATAGCTCAGGAAGGCCTCCCCGATCTGGTATTGTGATAACTCATAGAAGGCCTCGGGAGACTTGGCAGCAACGTGAGGATCGGTATCGGCGCCAGCAAGAAGACTATCGTCGGGAAGAAGAAAGACGCCGTCAGGAGTGGAATCGGCACAAGGATCATTGGAACTGCCCATTCTTTATCCATTGATGGGAGCAGAACATTAAATTACCCACTGTTAGGGACTGCCCTGAATGCAACGGTTACGATCGGTATGACAGATCCGATCGGCGCTATCACAATGATGATTGGAGATTTAATGGGCCGATTAGGGGGAGAGCGTCAGTTCATGATCGGCTGGGGGGTAGACTCAGTGTACACGATAGGCTTGGTGATCGTGTTGAATATTTTCCCAGGAACCAGGAAGAGCTTGAAGAGATGGCTAACGCACGAGTTCCCGATGAGTTCATATTTTGCAGGGACGCTAATACTCATCGGATGCAGTCAAGGGAACATCATCGTCCATCAGCAAGGCAGTCACCACTTCCCCCATGGTGTCCAGAGGGGTTGACTAAGACACAGAAAAGGAGACTACAGCGCGAAAGACGAGAAGAGCTAAGCAAGGGAGAGAACTCTGGCCAGTTTGGGGATCAGCAACAACCAGATCCTAAGGGGAAAGGGCCATCGGCAGATGTTAACATGGTATTCATGTTGCCGATGGAGTTCCTTGCGCCGTCCATTGATGATGAGGAGTTGGAGTTTTCCAACCAGATAGCTCAATTGGCTCTGGATCTGATGACAGCTGTCTTTGAAAAGCCTGCCGACAATGAAAGGCAGCATCTTAAGGCTCTGTTTGTCAAAGGAAGAGTTGATGGTCAGCCAATGACCAAGATATTAATTGATGGTGGGGCTGCTATCAACATCATGCCATATGCAGTTTATCGGAAGCTTGGAAAAGGAGATCAAGATTTGACCAACACTGATATGATGCTAAAAGACTTTGAAGGAAATGTGTCTCCGGTTAAGGGGGCAATCTGTGTCGAGTTGACCATCGGCAGCAAAACCTTGCCGACAACCTTCTTTGTGATCAGTGGAAAAGGTGCTTATAATTTGCTGCTAGGGAGAGATTGGATTCATGCCAATTGTTGCATCCCGTCTACAATGCACCAATGCTTGGTTCAGTGGGTAGGTGACAAGATTGAGATTGTCCCGGGGGATTCTTCTTATGTCATTGCATCGGCAAAAGCAGACACCTATGAAAGGACTAGGTGTATCTCGGAGAAATTTGGGAGAAGGATTTCCTCAAAGTTGCCGATTATGAAATTCTACCGATCCAAGCAGTCGGTTCTGATGAAGAGTTTTGATGGATAGATTCGCCGATGATGGAAAATTAGGCCAGGGGTTCACATCGGCCGATGATTTGGTAGAGGTAGATATAAGTAGTGGTGATAAGCCTAGACCTACTTTTATTAGTGCTAAGTTAAATTCTGAGTGTAAGCAGTAGTTAACCGATTTGTTAAAGGAATATAAAGATTGCTTTGCTTGGGATTATACTGAGATGCCTGGTTTAGACCCATCGATTGTTGAACATCGGTTACCCATCAAGTCTGGATTTTGGCCACATCAACAGCCAGCGCGCCGATGTAATCCTAATATTCTTCCTGATATTAAGGCCAAAATAACCAAACTTATCAAAGCTAAATTTATTCAGCAGTGTCGGTATGCCGAGTGGATTTCCAATGTTGCTCCAGTTTAAAGAAAAATGGGAAGCTTCGGGTTTGCATTGACTTCAGGAATCTTAATAAAGCTACACCAATGGATGGTTAACCAATGCCGGTTGCCGATCTGCTAGTTGATGCTGCGGCTGGGCATCGGATCATCAGCTTCATGGATGGCAATGTAGGATACAACCAAATATTCATGGCTGAAGAAGATATTCCAAAGACTGCATTTAGATGTCCTGGTCATGTTGGGTTGTTTGAATGGATAGTCATGACCTTTGGCTTGAAAAATGCTGGTGCTACTTATCAGAGGGCTATGAATTTTATCTTTCATGAGTTCATCGGCAAGCTGGTGGAAATTTATATTGATGATGTGGTGGTTAAGTCTGGGGATTTCACAAAACATCTTGCCGATTTGCGAAAGGTGTTGGAATGTACAAGGAAGCATGGTTTAAAGATGAACCCTAACAAATGTGCATTTGGTGTATCGGCAGGACAATTCCTTGGTATCATGGTGCATCAAAGGGGGATTGAAATTAGTAGAAGATCCGTTGATGCTATCAACAAAATAGTTGCTCCTACCAACAAAACTGAGCTCCTGTCTTTGATCGGCAAGGTAAATTTTATCAGGAGGTTTATATCTAATTTATCTGGTAAAATTCGTGCCTTTAGTCCTTTGCTTAAATTGAAAGCCGATCAAGAGTTCATATGGGGGAAAGAGCAACAGTTGGCTTTGGATGAAATGAAGAATTATTTGATAAATCCTCCAGTTCTGATTCCACCTCAGCAAGGAAAGCCCTTCAGATTGTATTTGTCTACCGATGGGATGGTCAACAGTTCGGCTTTAATTCAAGAATTTGAAGGGAAGGAGCGTGTAATTTATTATTTAAGCAGAAGGTTGATTGATGCTGAGACCAGGTATTCGGCCATTGAAAAGTTATGTTTGTGTCTATATTTCTCATGTATCAAGTTGAGGCACTATTTGTTATCGGCTAAATGCACTGTTATATGCAAAGATGTTGTAGTCCGGTGTATGCTATCTATGCCGATCATGAGTGGCAGGATTGGTAAGTGGATTTTGGCATTTTCGGAATTCGATCTGCGTTACGAATCGGCTAAAGCTGTTAAAGGACAGATTATGGCCGATTTTGTAACTCAACATTGCGGTGCAGTGGAAACTTTGGGAATTGTACCTTGGACGCTCTTCTTTGATGGATCCACGTGTGACCGGGGGCAGGAATCGGCATAGTGTTAATTTCCCCTCAGGGAAGGAAGTATGAATTCTCCTTGCCGATTGTTGCTACGTCGACAAATAATCAAGCTGAGTATCAAGCTTTAATTAAGGGTTTGGAGTTGTTAAAAGAGGTTCGTGCTGACGTTGTTCAAATCTTTGGGGATTCTTTGTTGGTTATAAATCAATTAGCTGGAAGTTATGTGAAAGAGCATCTAGGCCCCTACTGATTTCGGTGATTAATGACATTGTTGTTTACTATGACTAACGTGTGTTTTGCAGAGGCAAAGTCATAGGTAAGGTCATGGTAAATAGGTACTCGATGGACAGGGACGTATATGCCAACTTAATAGTGGAAATCGTTTCGGTTTCAAAGGATGGTTGGACATCGTCAAGACTAGACTAGGTCTAAGTGCCATATGGTGAAGAAGGGCACTTAGAGTAGTTTAGGACTTTGTTTTCCTTTGACCGTACTATTAAGAGGGGCTTTGATCTAGTAGCTTGACTTAGGCAAAGCTTTAGGTTTAGGTGTGGTGCACACTTGATAAACCTAGCACTAGGCAGCTCAGAGATAGTCCTTAGATCGAGAGAAACCAACTTCGTTTTGGAGCGATCGCGTTTCGACGTAGTTAGGGTGCCCAAAGGGGCACCGGACGCTACACCGGACGCTCAGTGAGTGCGTCCGGTGAGGTCCTTAGCCGTTGGAATAGTGCCGTGCTTAGGGTTAGGCACCGGACGCTAGCACCGGACGCACCGGGTAGCGTCCGGTCCCTTACCCAGGGAGGTTGCAAACCTTCCCTGAGCACCGGACGCTAGCACCGGACGAGCCGGGTAGCGTCCGGTCCCATGCGCAGGGAGCTTGTAAGTTTTTCCCGAGCACCGGACGGTGCACCGGACGCTGGGAGTTAGCGTCCGGTGCTGTGTCAGAAGCAAGTACAGTTAGCCGTTATGGTGCACCGGACGCTCCGTGCAGTGCGTCCGGTGCAACATAATGTGCGTCCGGTGACCCCGTTTTCAGTGGAAAACGGTTGGCCGACCTTTGGACTTTGTGGATAGTATTTATACTCCTCCACCTCGTCCATGAGAGCTCTCTTGCCCATTTGAACATCAGAGAAACCTGTTGTGGAGCAAGAGAGTTGCAAGAGCCTATAGAGGATTGAGTTTTGAGTGATTTCTTGAGAGAATCCTCCTCTAGTGAGTTCCAAGGGTCAAGTGTGCATCCACCACTCTCTAGAGCCTTGTTTGGGTCAAGTGAGAGTTCTTTGCTTGTTACTCTTGGTGATCACCATCACCTAGACGGTTCGGTGGTGATTGGAGGCACGAAGACCGCCCGGAGTTCTTGTGGGTGGCTCGTGTCAAGCTTGTGAGCGGTTTTGGGCGATTCACCGCGACGGAGTGTCGAAGAATCAGCCCGTAGAGAGCACTTGGTCCTTGCGCGGACCAAGGGGGAGCAAGACCCTTGCGCGGGTGCTCCAACGAGGACTAGTGGAGAGTGGCGACTCTCCGATACCTCGACAAAACATCGCCGAGCATTTTCTTCCACTACTCCTTTACATTCTAGCTTTTATTTTGTGTTTTTACCTTCGTAGAATTGCCATGCTAGAATAGGATTGGAACTAGGTTGCAAAACTTTTATCCGGTAGCACTTTAGGACACCCTAGGCACAAGGGGTTGAATTGGAGCTTATAGGTTGCTTAAATTTTTAGAGAAGCCCAATTCACCCCCCGTCTTGGGCATCTTGATCCTTTCAATTGGTATCAGAGCCTAGTGCTCATTATTTAGGCTTCACCGCCTAGAGAAAGATGTCTAACGAGGATGGACCGCCACCCATATTCGATGGGGATGACTTCCCGTATTGGAAAATACAGATGGAGTCATACCTTCAGCCGCGACCGAAGGGTTTGCCCCTCCGGAAAGAGCCACCGCTCTTACTCCACAAGAGCAAGAAAACGAGAAGTGGAATGCGAAGGCCAAAAACCACATCTTTAGAGGCCTTTGCAAAGAGGTGTTCAACCGCGTTCGGAGCCACAAAACCGCCAATGAACTTTGGAAGGAACTTTGTGCGCTCCATGAGGGATCAAAGAGTGAACGTGAGGAACGCTATCACCTAGTGATGAACAAGCTTAATACATTTGAGATGCTTCCAAAAGAAAATGCTAATGAAATGTATTCTCGCTTGAATGTCATTGTAGAGGAGCTTAATGGACTTGGGCTTACTCAAATGAGTGTGGCGGATGTAGCAAGGAAGATACTATGTGTGCTTCCCATTGAGAAATATGGGCACATAGTGACGGTGCTTCATCAAGGCGATCTTTCCACCGCTACACCAACCGCCATATTGGGGAAGATCAATGCTCATGAGATGTACATGCACATGAACCCCCAAGATGGCTCCTCATCGGCCAAGAAGGAAAAGAAGGACTTGGCCTCAAAGCTTCTCACAAGGGCAAAGCTAAGAAGATTGAAGTTGAGTCATCAACTTCAAGTGATGATGATGCATCTATAGCTCTCATGGTGAGAAGAACCACAAAGATGTTGAAGAAGCTCAACAAGAATGGAGTCAACTTTGACTCCAAGAAGAAGAAGTTCTTCACAAGTAGCAAGAGGAAGCCCATCTCTGAGATGGATTGCTACAATTGTGGTGAGCTTGGTCATCTTGCTCATCAATGTCCAAAGCCCAAGAAGGACAAGTACAAAAAAAAGAACAAAGAGCAAGATGATTCAAGTGATGATGAGAAAAATGACAAGAAGCAATACAAGAAGAAAGGTGGCAAGAAGAAGGAGCACTACAAGAAGAAAAATGGCAAGGCTTATATTGTTGGTGATTGGCTCACCGACATTGAGAGCTCAAGTGGTGACTCATCCGGCAATGAAAGTGATGATGAGAAGGTTGCCGCCATTGCCATCGATGCTCCATCACCATCATCTTCACCACCATCTACATCCTCTACACATCTGTGCCTTATGGCTAAGGGTGACCGGAAGGTACAAAGTGAGGATGAGAGTAGTGAAAGTGATAGTGAATATGAATCACCTTCTTATGATGAACTTGTAAAATTGCTAAACAAGTACACAAAAGTCATAAGAAAAGCTAGAAGTGAAAATGAAAAGCTTGAACTTGAAAATGAAACACTTCTAACAAAGCTTAAGTCTAGTGATGAGCTTAGAGACCAAAATGAGATCATGACCACTAAGCTCAAGGAGCTCAAACTCTCTCTAAAGGAGCTCAAAGAAAAACATGATAAACTTGAGAGTGTTCATGATGAGCTTATCACTAGATATAGAGCAATTAAAGAAGAACTAACAACTCTAAAAGCAAACTATGACAACCTTGAAATTGCTTATGAACTTGCAATTGATGAAACACATGTTGCTACTAACAATGTTGCTAAGCTTGATGTAGCCACATCTTGTGATGACTTACTTGTGGAGAGCACAAGCAAATGTG
The DNA here is from genome assembly GCF_000003195.3 of Sorghum bicolor. Lineage (NCBI taxonomy): Eukaryota > Viridiplantae > Streptophyta > Magnoliopsida > Poales > Poaceae > Sorghum > Sorghum bicolor. Next base: position 16,305,267 of record NC_012878.2, on the reverse strand, counting down.
TTGATTGCAAGGGCAAGAAAGTGGTAGTGGCCGAGAGTTATGAGGACACTATCAAGCTCAAGGATGAAATTGTCATGCTCAAGAAAGAGTTGCAAGAACAAGCCAAGCACAAGACCATTGTGATTGATTCACTTGATCAAGACAAAAAGCTTGCATATGAGAACAAGTTGCTCAAGGAAGAAAATCAATATCTCAAGCTTGGTTTGATGTATGACAAGCAAGAAGAAAATGAGACATACGTCTTGGATGAGTTAGCTAGCAACAATGACCCAATCATCAAGAAGCTAACTCAAGAGAACAACAAGCTCAAGAAAGAGAAGGAACATCTAACCATGGGACTAGCCAAGTTCACTAAAGGGAAAGACCTTCAAAGTGAGCTTTTCATGAACACCGTCATGAAGATGGACAAGAGTGGGATTGGCTACAAGGCTTATCAAACAAAGCTCATCAAGTCTCTAGCCACTCATGATCAACCAAGTAAGCCAAAGCCAAAGAGATGCTTTGAATGTGGTCAAGAAGGACACTTTGCTCATGAGTGTAAGGCACCACTACCACCACCCTTGCCCAAGCATGCAAGACCATTTGCCTTCAATGCTCACTACATTGTAAGAAAAGACAAGTGTGGCAAGGTCAAGGTTAGCTTCATGGGGCCGCCCAACAAGCAAAGGCCAAAGAAGATTTGGGTGCCAAAGCAACTAGTAGAGAAGGTCAAGGGCCCTAAGCAAATGTGGGTCCCTAAATCTCAAGCTTGATCTCTTGTGTGTAGGTGAACTACAATACCGGTGGATCACATTGGGTAATTGATAGTGGTTGCACTCAACATATGACCGGAGATCCCCGGATGTTCACCTCTCTTGATGAAGATGTTGACAACCAAGAGAAGATCACATTTGGTGACAATTCAAAAGGCAAGGTCAAGGGATTAGGAAAGGTTGGTATATCAAATGACAACTCCATCACCAATGTGCTCTATGTGCAATCATTGAGTTTCAACTTGCTCTCGGTTGGACAACTTTGTGATCTTGGATTTGAATGCCTATTCAAGAAGAAGGAAGTAATTGTGACCAAGGAAGATGACAATGAAGTGATATTCAAAGGCTTCTGGCACAACAACTTATATGTAGTTGATTTCTCATCCGATGAAGTTGATGTCAAGACTTGCTTATTCACCAAGACTTCACTTGGGTGGTTGTGGCATAGAAGGTTAGCACATGTTGGAATGGGTACACTCAAGAAGTTGATGAAGAAAGAATTGATTAGAGGCTTGAAGGATGTGACATTTGAAAAGGACAAGCTTTGTAGTGCATGTCAAGCGGGCAAACAAGTTGCAAATACACATCCAACCAAAGCCTATCTCTCTACTTCAAGATTGCTTAAGCTACTTCACATGGATTTGTTTGGACCAACCACTTAGGCTAGTCTTGGAGGCAACAAATATTGCTTGGTCATAGTTGATGATTTCTCCCGGTCATTCTTCTTGCAAGACAAGGCCTAAGTTGCATCAATATTCAAGAAGTTTGCAAAGAATGCCCAAAATCAATTTGATGTGAAGATCAAGAAAATTAGAAGTGACAATGGCAAAGAGTTTGACAACACCAACATTGAAGAGTATTTTTATGAAGTGGGAATCAAGCATGAGTTCTCCTCAACATACACACCACAACAAAATGGGGTTGTAGAAAGAAAGAACCGGACATTGATCACCTTGGCAAGAACAATGCTAGATAAGTACAACACTTCGGAGAAGATGTGGGCCGAGGCAATCAACACCGCATGCTATGCTTCAAACCGGCTCTTTCCTCACAAGTTCCTAGAGAAGACACCATATGAGTTGCTCAATGGGAAGAAGCCCGATGTCTCATTCTTTAGAGTGTTTGGATGCAAATGCTACATCTACAAGAAGCGCCAACACTTGGGAAAGTTCCAAAGAAGATGTGACATTGGTTACTTGGTTGGCTATTCATCAAAGTCCAAGGCATATAGAGTCTTTAACCATGCCACAAACATGGTTGAAGAAACATTTGATGTTGAATTTGATGAAACTAATGGCTCCCAAGGAGCAAGTGATAATCTTGATGATGTAGGTGGTGAACCATTGAGGGATGCCATGAAGAACGTGCCGGTGGGAGACATCGAGCCTAAAGAAGATGATGATGATGTGCAAGTCATTGAGCCACCATCCACCTCACAAGGTCTACAAGATGAAGACAAGGATGTGAGAGATGCCCATGAAGACACTCAAGTCACTTATGAGCAAGCGGTGGCACAAGCACAAGATGTTGATGCTCCCCAACCAACCCCTCAAGTGGCACCAAGAAGAACATCACCTCTCCTCCAAGATCACTCTCAAGATCTCATCATCGGGAGTCCATCACGTGGTGTAACTACTCGTTCTAGACATGCTTTATTTATTGAACATCACGCTTTTGTGTCTCTTGAAGATGAACGGAAGACTATAGAGGAAGCTCTTCGTGATGCGGATTGGATTATGGCCATGCAAGAGGAGTTGAACAACTTCTCTCGCAATCAAGTATGGACACTTGAAGAGCGACCCAAAGATGCAAGAGTAATAGGAACAAAGTGGGTCTTCCGGAACAAGAAGGATGATCAAGGCAAAGTGGTGCGCAACAAGGCAAGACTTGTGGCAAAAGGCTTTTCACAAGTGGAAGGTCTTGACTTCGGTGAAACCTTTGCACCGGTAGCAAGACTTGAAGCAATCCGTATCCTACTTGCATATGCATCTAGTCATGATATCAAGTTATTTCAAATGGATGTGAAAAGTGCTTTTTTAAATGGTTATATTAATGAGCTTGTCTATGTTGAGCAACCCCCGGTTTTGAAGACCCTAGGTACCCCAAGCATGTCTACCGGCTGTCCAAGGCTCTCTATGGTCTCAAGCAAGCTCCTAGAGCTTGGTATGAGAGGCTTAGGGACTTCCTCATTGAGAAGGGCTTCAAGATTGGGAAAGTTGACACAACACACTTCACCAAGAAAATGAATGGGGAAATCTTCATTTGCCAAGTTTATGTTGATGATATTATCTTTGGCTCTACTAATGAAGATTTTTGCAAGGAATTTGGTGATTTGATGTCCAAGGAGTTTGAGATGTCCATGATTGGCGAGCTATCCTTCTTCCTAGGATTTCAAGTCAAGCAAATGAAGGAAGGAGTCTTCATCTCTCAAGAGAAGTACACTCAAGATCTTCTCAATAGGTTCAAGATGATGGATTGCAAGCCAATCAAGACTCCCATGGCATCAAATGGGCATCTCGACTTGGATGAGGGAGGTAATCCTATTGACAAGACTCTCTATCGCTCCATGATAGGAAGTCTACTCTACCTCACCGCATCTAGGCCCGATATCATGTTTAGCGTGTGTTTGTGTGCTAGATATCAAGCAATGCCTATGGAATCTCACTTGATTGCGGTCAAGAGAATTCTTAGGTATCTAAAATACACACCTTGCCTAGGCTTGTGGTATCCCAAGTGTGCAAGATTCCAACTTGTAGGCTATTCCGATTCGGATTATGTCGGGTGCCGGATTGATAGAAAAAGCACATCCGAAGGGTGCCATTTCCTAGGTAGATCTCTTGTCTCTTGGATGTCAAAGAAACAAAATAGTGTTGCCTTGTCAACGGCCGAGGCGGAATACATTGCCGCCGGTGCTTGTTGTGCACAAATACTTTACATGAAACAAACTTTGCTAGACTATGAAGTAGTACTAGACAAAGTACCTTTGTTGTGTGACAACGAAAGTGCCGTAAAACTTGCAAACAACCCGATCTGGAGAAGCAATTCCGTAAATACTTCTTTTCTAGAGTCCATGAGAAGAAGATTACCGATTTAGTCAGATTGAAGCAGCGTAATGATGAATCGGTTGAAAGTTTTGTGCAGAGGTTGCGGGAAGTCAAGAATAAATGCTATAGTCTGGTTTTAGATGATCGGCAGCTAGCCGATTTGGCTTTCCAGGGTTTGTTGCCACATATCAGGGATAAATATGCTTCTCAAGAGTTTGAGAGCCTGAGTCACTTGGTCCAGAGGATTTACGACCAGGATATCAAACCCTTTGAACCTAAGAGGGCTTGGAACAAAAAGGTGTCATTTGTTGACGAAGCAGCAAGCTCAGATTCTGATGAAGAGCCAGTCATCGGCTTAGCAGAGGGTGTGAAAAATAAGAAGCCGATGTCTTGCCCTTTTGGGCATAAGGAGCTAGAGAAATTTGCATTTGACATTACTAAAGCCGATAGGATATTTGACTTTCTACTTCAAGAAGGGCAAATCAAATTGTCACCTAATCATGTTATTCCATCGGCCGAAGAATTAAAGAAGATGAAATACTGCAAGTGGCACAATGCAATGTCTCACAGCACCAATGAGTGCAAGGTTTTTAGACAACAGCTGCAATCGGCTATTGAATCTGGGAGAATCAAATTTGATAGTTCCAAAGCTCAGAAACCGATGAAGATCGATCAACATCCTTTCCCAACAAATATGTCGGATGCTAAGGGAAAGACCAAGGTCTTGACATCGGAAGCAGCTGAAAGGAGTGCATCGGTAGATCCTCAGTATCAAATTACTGCTGCCGATGCTAAAGGGAAAGGTTTAATCCAGGAAGGAAATAGCTCTGGAAGGCCTCCCCGATCTGGTATTGTGATAACTCATAGAAGGCCTCGGGAGACTTGGCAGCAACGTGAGGATCGGTATCGGCGCCAGCAAGAAGACTATCGTCGGGAAGAAGAAAGACGCCGTCAGGAGTGGAATCGGCACAAGGATCACTAGAACTGCCCATTCTTTATCCATTGATGGGAGCAGAACATTAAATTACCCACTGTTAGGGACTGCCCTGAATGCAACGGTTATGATCGGTATGACAGATCCGATCGGCGCTATCACAATGATGATCGGAGATTTAATGGGCCGATTAGGGGGAGAGCGTTAGTTCATGATCGGCTGGGGGGTAGACTCAGTGTACACGATAGGCTTGGTGATCGTGTTGAATATTTTCACAGGAACCAGGAAGAGCTTGAAGAGATGGCTAACGCACGAGTTCCCGATGAGTTCATATTTTGCAAGGACGCTAATACTCATCGGATGGAGTCAAGGGAACATCGTCGTCCATCAGCAAGGCAGTCACCACTTCCCCCATGGTGTCCAGAGGGGTTGACTAAGACACAGAAAAGGAGACTGCAGCGCGAAAGACGAGAAGAGCTAAGCAAGGGAGAGAACTCTGGCCAGTTTGGGGATCAGCAACAACCAGATCCTTAGGGGAAAGGGCCATCGGCAGATGTTAACATGGTATTCATGTTGCCAATGGAGTTCCTTGCGCCGTCCAGTGATGATGTGGAGTTGGAGTTTTCCGACCAGATAGCTCAATTGGCTCTGGATCCGATGACAGCTGTCTTTGAAAAGCCTGCCGACAATGAAAGGCAGCATCTTAAGGCTCTGTTTGTCAAAGGAAGAGTTGATGGTCAGCCAATGACCAAGATATTAATTGATGGTGGGGCTGCTATCAACATCATGCCATATGCAGTTTATCGGAAGCTTGGAAAAGGAGATCAAGATTTGACCAAGACCGATATGATGCTAAAAGACTTTGAAGGAAATGTGTCTCCGGTTAAGGGGGCAATCTGCGTCGAGTTGACCATCGGCAGCAAAACCTTTCCGACAACCTTCTTTGTGATCACTGGAAAAGGTGCTTATAATTTGCTGCTAGGGAGAGATTGGATTCATGCCAATTGTTGCATCCCGTCTACAATGCACCAATGCTTGGTTCAGTGGGTAGGTGACAAGATTGAGATTGTCCCGGGGGATTCTTCTTATGTCATTGCATCAGCAGAAGCAGACACCTATGAAAGGACCAGGTGTATCTCGGGAGAAATTTGGGAGAAGGATTTCCTCAAAATTGCCGATTATGAAATTCTACCGATCCAAGCAGTCGGTTCTGATGAAGAGTTTTGATGGACAGATTCGCCGATGATGGAAAATTAGGCCAGGGGTTCACATCGGCTGATGATTTGGTAGAGGTAGATATAAGTAGTGGTGATAAGCCTAGACCTTCTTTTATTAGTGCTAAGTTAAATTCTGAGTGTAAGCAGCAGTTAACCGATTTGTTAAAGGAATATAAAGATTGCTTTGCTTGGGATTATACTGAGATGCCTGGTTTAGACCCATCGATTGTTGAACATCGGTTACCCATCAAGTCTGGATTTTGGCCACATCAACAGCCAGCGCGCCGATGTAATCCTAATATTCTTCCTGATATTAAGGCCGAAATAACCAAACTTATCGAAGCTAAATTTATTCGGCAGTGTCGGTATGCCGAGTGGATTTCCAATGTTGTTCCAGTTTAAAGAAAAATGGGAAGCTTCGGGTTTGCATTGACTTCAGGAATCTTTAGATGTCCTGGTCATGTTGGGTTGTTTGAATGGATAGTCATGACCTTTGGCTTGAAAAATGCTGGTGCTACTTATCAGAGGGCTATGAATTTTATCTTTCATGAGTTCATCGGCAAGCTGGTGGAAATTTATATTGATGATGTGGTGGTTAAGTCTGGGGATTTCACAAAACATCTTTCCGATTTGCGAAAGGTGTTGGAATGTACAAGGAAGCATGGTTTAAAGATGAACCCTAACAAATGTGCATTTGGTGTATCGGCAGGACAATTCCTTGGTTTCATGGTGCATCAAAGGGGGATTGAAATTAGTAGAAGATCCGTTGATGCTATCAACAAAATAGTTGCTCCTACCAACAAAACTGAGCTCCTGTCTTTGATCGGCAAGGTAAATTTTATCAGGAGGTTTATATCTAATTTATCTGGTAAAATTCGTGCCTTTAGTCCTTTGCTTAAATTGAAAGCCGATCAAGAGTTCATATGGGGGAAAGAGCAACAGTTGGCTTTGGATGAAATGAAGAATTATTTGATAAATCCTCCAGTTCTGATTCCACCTCAGCAAGGAAAGCCCTTCAGATTGTATTTGTCTACCGATGGGATGGTCAACGGTTCGGCTTTAATTCAAGAATTTGAAGGGAAGGAGCGTGTAATTTATTATTTAAGCAGAAGGTTGATTGATGCTGAGACCAGGTATTCGGCCATTGAAAAGTTATGTTTGTGTCTATATTTCTCATGTATCAAGTTGAGGCACTATTTGTTATCGGCTGAATGCACTGTTATATGCAAAGATGTTGTAGTCCGGTGTATGCTATCTATGCCGATCATGAGTGGCAGGATTGGTAAGTGGATTTTGGCATTGTCGGAATTCGATCTGTGTTACGAATCGGCTAAAGCGGTTAAAGGACAGATTATGGCCGATTTTGTAACTCAACATTGCGGTGCAGTGGAAACTTTGGGAATTGTACCTTGGACGCTCTTCTTTGATGGATCCACGTGTGACCGGGGGGCAGGAATCGGCATAGTGTTAATTTCCCCTCAGGGAAGGAAGTATGAATTCTCCTTGCCGATTTTTGCTACGTCGACAAATAATCAAGCTGAGTATCAAGCTTTAATTAAGGGTTTGGAGTTGTTAAAAGAGGTTCGTGCTGACGTTGTTCAAATCTTCGGGGATTCTATGTTGGTTATAAATCAATTAGCTGGAAGTTATGAATGCCGAAGTGAGGTCTTAATAACGTATTACGAAAGGATTATGCAACTGTTAAAGGAATTCAAGGATTTCCGATTAGAGCATATTCCTCGATTGCATAATGAAGAGTCCAATCGGTTGGCTCAGCATGCCTCGGGATATCAGCCCATGTTAAACACAATATTGACAATCAGTGCCGATGATTGGAGAAAAGAAATCGTTGATTATTTAAAGGATCCATCCAAGAAAGTTGAGAGACGTGTTTGGTTTCAAGCCACCAAGTATGTGCTCCTCGAAGATGAATTATATTATCGAACAATTGATGGAATTCTTCTCAAATGCTTAGGTGATGATGAGGCTAGAAGTTTAATGGGAGAAATCCATGAAGGAGTATGTGGGGCACATCAGTCGGCTTTTAAGATGAAATGGATGATTAGGAGGAATGGGTATTATTGGCCAACCATACTTGAAGATTGCTTTAAATATTTCAAGGGGTGTCAAGGATGTCAGAAGTTTGGCAATGTTCAAAGGGCACCCGCATCGGCCATGAATCCCATTATTAAACCTTGGCCGTTCCGGGGATGGGCTATTGACCTAATCGGCCAAATTTACCCACCATCAAGCAAAGGACATAAATTCATCTTGGTTGCCACCGATTATTTCACCAAGTGGGTTGAAGCTATTCCTTTGAAGAAAGTCACATCGGCCAATATGATTGATTTTGTGAAAGAGCATATTATTTACTGATTTGGAATTCCTCAAACAATTACTACTGATCAGGGTACTATGTTTACATCAGGGGAGTTTGATGAGTTTGCAATCGGTATGGGAATTAAAGTATTAAATTCTTCTCCTTATTATGCTCAAGCTAGGGCAGGCCGAAGTATCTAACAAAGGAATTATCAAACTTATTAAACGGAAGATTGAAGAAAATCCTAGGAGGTGGCATACGTTGTTAAATGAAGCTTTGTGGTCATATTGGATGGCTTGTCATGGGTCGACCAAACTTATTAAATGGGCATGATGCAGTGCTACCCTGGGAAATTAAAACTGGATCTAGGCGGCTATCTTTTCAAGACCAATTGACTGCCGATGACTATGCTACTTTGATAAAAGACGAGTTGGATGATTTAGCAGGGCATCGGCTAAGGGCTTTGATAAGTATAGAGGAAAATAAGAAAAGAGTTGCCAGATGGTATGATAAGAAAGTAAAGGCTAAGGAGTTTGCCGATGGAGACTTAGTATGGAAACTAATCTTACCGATCGGGACTAAAAGTTCAAAGTTTGGGAAATGGTCTCCCAATTGGGAGGGTCCTTATCGGATAAACCGATCTGCTCCTGGCAATACCTATATTTTAGAAACTCTCGAAGGAGTTGAATTTCCCAGGGCATTGAATGGCAAATATCTAAAGAGACATTATCCTAGCATATGGGTTGATGCATAAAAGTTTAGAGTGTCGATAACATTCCTATCGGCTGGAATCAAGGTGTATCTGGGGCCAAACTCAAAGTTTTAAAAGGTGCCGATAACAGTCCTATCGGCTAGACCAAAATATCAGGAGTATTTAAAAGAAAAGAGCAGAGTATGCCGCCGATGAAGAGTTCACATGTTTAACAAAGCCTGGATCATCGATATGGCGCGCAGACAGATCTAATTGGCTTCTTCTATCTCCTTCATGTCATCATCGGCAGAGCCTTCCACTGGCTTCAGTTTCTTCTTCATCTGCAGTGCTTTACGGGCCTAGATGTTTCGCTCTTGTTCAAGAGTTTTGATTGCTTCAGGCAGCTGGCTTTCTTCCTGTTGAGCTTGGGACAGAGCTTCTTCCACTTGTCTAAGTTCAGCCAACAGAGCTTCCCTTCTCGCCGATAGATCAGAGATCTTTTGCTTCAGTACATCTCCTGAGGATTTCAGAATGCCGATGCTCTTATGCTTCTCATTGGCAAGGAGCTTCACTTTCATCATCTCCTCTGAGAGTTGAGCGTGAGCAGCTCTATCGGCAAGACGCTGAGCAGCCTTTTGATACTGCAGCTGACGACTCTCTAAGTGTGCAGCCTGAAAAAGAACCTCCTCGGCATCGACAGGGATTTGACCTCTGAGAGCCTTGAATAGAAATTTGGCTGGATCAGAGTCATCGACCAATTGCGCTGTATCTTGATGGAGAAGGGCCGACAGATCAGCCAGCTTTGATCTAATCTCTGCCGATGAGATTCCAACTGCTCGAGAAGAACTTGCTTCCTCACCTTCATCCTCGGAGATCTCGATGGCGAAGGAGAACAGGCTGTCGGGAGAATCCTGTTCCTGAAAAAGAAGACAGAATAAGTTATTTTATGATCAAGTACTGATAACAATAAAAATAAAGATCGGGTAACTTACTTGCTTCAGAGCTATCTCTCGCCTCTGACTAGTTGAAGCCAATGGAACCACAGGCTGATCGGCTGGGATTGCCGATGAAACTATGTCAGCTAAAAGATTAACAGAGATAATTACAAATTGGAAAAAGTGGGTTCATCGGCAATAAATAGAAAGTATGTTACCTTGAGGAGGTGCAGTACTAGTCTGAATCGAGGAAACTACCGATGCTATGATTAAGCTTGCTGGATCGGCAGTCTGCTCGTGTACATCAGCCGATGTTTCTTCTGGCTAAGGTTCTTCTGGATGAGGTTCTTCTGGCTGGGGTTCTTCTGTTTGGGTTTCTTCTTGTGGTTGAAGAGGAGACAGTGCTGGTTGTATCTGGGCTTCTAGAGGAGAAGGGGATGATTCTACTGGGATCGGAGATACTGGGGAAGGAGAAGGTGTTGCTGTTCTCTGGCGCTTCGCTTGTGATCTGGTACTCTTGGAGCCTTTTCTCTTCGGTTGACTAGACTAGGGGGCATCGGCAGTCGTACTTTTGGTCTTTGCCGATGTGCCGGTGTGCTGTTGCAACAATAAGAAGTTTATGAGTACAAGTGTAATAGGTATAAGAATGAAATCGGTATGAATAAAAGAATTTACCTTGAAGGCTTGTGCTAAGGTAGAGGCAGCTACCGATGGGGATGTCTTCGTCCGCTTGGTGGTAACTTTCTTGAGACGCACACCCCGATGCATTATAGCAGCCAAGGTTGGAGCGTTGTTGCCGATCAAATAGATCGGACCTGATGGAAGGAGCTCAATCGGCTTACCACTCCTGCTGACCAATGGCGGTGTATCATCGACCTGTATATGACAAAGAAAGTGAGTTACCGATGGAAAAAGACAGTGAAAGGATTGAAGCATTGGTATTAAAGTACTTACAATGTTATCAGGAACTTTGTACAGGGGGTCGATCATGCCACGGTACGTGAGAGACGATCTGCAGAATAGGTGTTCTTTCCATTCTTCCCACCACTGTTTGTATGCCTGAGTGATGAAGAGAGCTGGAATCCAAGCCGATAGATCAACATCTGTATCAGCATTTGGTGGAAGTTGGGCTACTCTGATCCATTCCAGATTGCTAGTGATAATCTCCCTCGGCTTTATCACATCGGCGTAGAAAAGTGCAATCGGCAGTTGGCCGAAAGCTAGTTGGCGAGCTAGTGTCGATGGGTTATAAAATTCATAGGTCAGATTGGAGGCTTTCCCACTACCAAAGAAGTTCACTGGTATGGCTCTTGGGGTGATAATTGCCATCATCACGTCATGATCCTTGTTGAGAGCATCATTGAAGGGGTGGAAAATCAAAGGAAATCTGGTGTCTGGATCTTCATAAGGCATCCATGCTCGCTGTTCTCTGGTCAGGCCCTCGTACAGAGTCTGAAAGAATCGGCTAACCTGGTCTGCGTTACCACCTGTGCCAGGCAAAACTATGGCAGCTTCGCCAAAGTTCAGAGGGGAACGAGTTGCCGATTCTTCTTCATCCAGTTCATAATCCTCGGCTATATCCCTAGGGAAGCGCTGTGCAAAGAGGTCGAACTCAAGGCGCTTGTGCATGTGGAGACTAAGCCACATATTGATGAACCACCAGGGAACCCCTAAGTTGCCGATGGGTTGGCCGAGCAGAGGTTTCGTGGCTACTTGGTGGAGGAGGTGATAAGCCGAGTCAAGCAAGTATCGGCCATGGGGAAATCGGCCGCCATTGGCTAATCTTTCTGCTGCCGATAGGTAAACAAAAGTTGGTCCTACCGATCGGCCATAGAATACAAATTTATCCAGCCACATGTTTAAAAAAGTGGTCTGTTCCTTTGCATTGACAGGACCTGTCCTTCGGTACTTCTGAATGTACCCTAACCAACCGCCGATAGTACGAGTTTCTACCATAGCACTGGGTTTGGCGTCGAACAGGTAGGTGTTATCGGCAGTGGATATATCTAGTCGGTGAGCATAACTACATCGGCAAGTGTAGGGGAAGCAGGGCCATGGCCAAACACGAAAGCATTGAGTGTATCCGACCAAAAGTATGACGCAGCTATCAGTAGTGACTCATTTCTCTCCGTATCGGCAAGAGACAATCTAATGCACTGATCTAATTTCCGTTCACCCCATTGGACCTCATTTGAGTTACTAACTCTCAGGAACCAATCCTTTCATCCCTTGGTAGGACTGGGCCAGGAACGGAAGGCATCTTTCCATAGATCTAGAGAAAAATTCTCGGCTCTAAAGGGGATTCTGTTTGTCTCTGCGTTTATAAGATCGGTGGGATCCAAGTTTCCTAGTGGACCAAGGCATTGGAGATGGGGTTGATCGGTAGGGATTACAATCTTGTCGGCCAAATTCTAAAGATTTTAGGGATAAAAGAAAAACAAGAAGAAAAAAGGGAATATTCAGTAAAAGGAATTGCAGATGGATAGAAGTACAGCAAGAGTACGAAAAATAAAGGGGGTAAGCTAACCTCAGGGACGATGAAGTTGACGGCCATTGCCCCGCGAGGAAGAAGATCGAAAGCTTGGGGATTGTTGGAGGAAGCCCTTGCTGGAGTTCTTGGGGTTCTCGAATAGTGCCGCCGCTAGGAAAGCAGAGTTTGGGCTGTAGAATGATGCGATGGAGAAGGAGTATCCGAGAAAGAAGTATTTATAGGACAAAACGGGCAAGGGCAAATCTGACTTATCTCTTTGCCGCATCCATGAAATCCAAGGGTGCTCAGGTGGATATGGTAACTGTTCGCACGGTAATCAAGGGATTGCGCAGGTGATTTGACGGCAAGCGGTCATGATTTTGGAGATATTTCACTGTACAAGATCTCCTGGTCGGTCCATCGGCAGTTCCCTCTAACGGTAATATTGCCGATGGGCGCATAAAGTGGAAAGGTTCAGTTCGGGAGGTTGAGGAATTCGAGGAATGTGCAAGAGAATCGGGCCACGGTTGTTCGGATTCGATGAACGGTTACCAAATTAAGAGAATTAATTGTGGAAAGGCATCATTACTGCAAAGAATTTCGGAGCATTAATGATTTTATACTCCGAAATTGGGGGGCATGTGTTGACACTGTTTTTGGACACGTACCCAGGGATCGGTAAAGTATAGATCGGCAGATGGAGCAACAGCAACTAGTCTGCAAGGGAGTTGCCGATGAAGAGACAGCTGAATGTGACTAAGTCCAGAAGTGGTGACGCGTTCATGCCGATGGTCAGCGTTAGTCTTTGCCGATGGCTATGATAAGGAGTCTGCCGATGACTCGGAAGGAGAACGTGAAGGTTGCCGATGGACCTGTGGTGGTGTCCCGGTCTGTTACGGGAGGATAGTTTTATGTTTTCCATAGATATTTAAATTTATTTTGTATACGGATTCCATTTAATTTGGAATTCGAGTCCTAGTCGTGTCTGATTGTAGCTCTTTGAGCAGGGTATAAATGTAGACCCTAGGGCCTTGTAAGATCTATCTATCAATCAATCAAACACAAGTTTTTACTCATATTCCAGCATCTACTTTTTCAACGACTTCGTCATATTTTCCTTTTTACTACGAGTTCTTAGGAATTCGTCGACTTAAGCTCGGCATATTCTCAAGTTCCACGTGAATACCTCTTGGCCGTGACATCCGGGCGCATGGCTGTTGTCGGGACCAAAGTATTCGAGTTATCACCTTTGCCGATAGTAAGGTCAAATCGGCTGGCACGCCTTGACGTTTAAATCGGGTATTAGCCCTTTGTGTTTGCATATCAGCTTTTGCACCAACAATAGTGATCCCTGCTGACCTCCCTAGGAATGGGGTTAAGAGACTCGCGACCTCGGGCGAAAGGGTAAATCATGACTCATGGGTATAGATGTACAACCTCTGCAGAGTGTTAAAAACTAGTATACTAGCCAAGCTCACGGTCACGAGCGGCCTTGGGGACATCTACATTAAGGGTGATGATTCTTGTTGTGTTAAAATACTCATTATTTATTGTTTAATGCTTTACATTATTTATGCCACATTGATCATGAGATTGTGGGAGCTATACAATCTAGTTGCTATACTTATGGAGTTCGACATGGACTCTTGCTATTTCCCCCACACCCTTCAGGAGGAGTGTTAGGCTTGTGATCAACCAGTCAGTTGGATCCTGTAGAGTGAAGTTAATACGCGAAGTTTGGAGTTGTCTATCCGCTGTTTGCTTTCAAAGGTTATCTCTTTTATACTAAGTATGTTATATATTTATGCATTGTCTTTTGATATTACCCCTTATTTGTAGCTATATGTGAGATTTAACTTCTAAAACTCATATATGGTGCATATCTGATTTTGTCCTTAAAATCAGGTATTACAATGTGGTATCAGAGCAATGCTGGCTGTAGGACGCAAGCCTAGTTAGAAATTGGTCGTCTTAAGGTTTTGGAAATTGTTATAACACTCTTGCTCTATAAACCTTGGTATTTTTCTCTATACAATATCTCTACCCTTGCTGTTTGTCTCTACCATGTTGCTTACTTTAAAAGTCCTTATCTTCACTCCTTGATTTGATAAGCTTTTAGAATCTTCTCTTACCACCTGCTTACGTAGTTGAAAGAGAATTTTAGGATCTCTACCCTTACTATGAAGAGAACGACAGTATCGCAAGTTGAGTGAAGTGTGAACCTTCAATGCTTAGTTGGTTTGTTATTATGTTTATGCTTGGTTCAGATCTTTGTAATGAGTGCAATGATTTTGTGGGATTTCTCCATAATATCATCTAGTTTATAGGCCTAAGGTATAAGGATTAATGAAATAAGTAGTTGGGTTTGGTTATATCCTGTTTCCATCCCTAGTTGATTTCTGGAGCAGTCTGCAATAGTTCTGGTGTATCTCAAGATCTGATCGTATAAAGTGTATCAAATTTTTCTGGGAACAAGTAGACTTCAAGATCTTTCCCTGACCGCAAGAATCACCCTCATAGCTTTTATTGTTTGGAAGTTACCAAAAATCACAAGATGATACAACTGTGCTGTCAAGAACCTGGATCAGTTTTGGTTTCTTACTGTTTAAGACAAATATAGCTATAGAATTTGGAAATGTGTTCTATAGAAAAGTTGTAAACAATTTTCTAAGCTTTCGAACAGTATAAATTGGAACTCATTTGAATAAGTAGAACCTGAGATATGACATTTACACTTGGATGTTTCTGTTCTGTTTCAAAATCTGGACAGATCTGGCATTTCCTATTTTCGGCCAAGTTAAAGACAGAATCTGGGAAAACGTGGTATACGAAAGTTGTAGAGGATTTCCTAAGCTTTTAAAAAATGTAAGGATCGTCTCCAGATGAGTTAAGTAGCTCGAGATATAACTTCTGGAAACTACTGCACCTTTGCTGAGACATTGTCAGGATGGATATTAAGTTTGGTTGTTTTACCTAAGCTTAAAGATAGAACCTAAGGAGGTCTTCTACTTGAAAGTTGTGGTGAATTTCATAAGTTTTCTAACGGTATAAGCTATAACTCTATTGTATTAGCTGAGTAAGAGTTATATCTATTTTACTACGCTGGTGTTTTTATATCACGAGAAAATTTCAGGATACCTATTTGTTCCTTGCACCTAAGTTCTTTGGGGTATCAGAAGTTCTCAATGTTAGTTAACTTATCTAGAAAACATGCAAGCTACCTTTCTGGCCCCCTAGTTGACTTTTCCCAAGGGGGGTAGCCTAGTTAAAGGAGTTACAATGAAAAGGATTGGCTAGTGTTGATCATATGTGAGGATCACAAGCTCTTGGTAAATTGGTTTTGATTCAAGATATCATCTCATTTAGAGAATATTAATGGAGATATATGTCATTGCTGATACTCATGGATTGAGAGTTATGCTATGAGGATCAGATGACACCAAAGTCTACAAAGCTATATGTACAAAGTGAGAGTGAAGCAACTTAACTGTGATAAAGGTACCGATAATTGGAACTTAGTGATGAAACTAACCTTGGATCAAGAGACTCGGTACAACGAATTTAAAAGACCATGATGTGTGGAATCAAAAAAGGATAGGAGGGCTAGTCCCTAGTGTCCCCCAATCAACCTCGTCTTAAGGGGGGTAGTACCTTGATATCACGGGATGATGCATTTTGAAACTATCTTGAAGTGATAATTGTCTTCTGAGATATCCTATGGTTATGATCAACTATCCTTGTTGCGTTACTGACATTGGTCACTTGATGACAGGGAGTGTATTGTCCAACTAGGAAGCCTTTGCTAGTTCAAATCCTAGAGGGAGAGATACAGGCAGATCAGGTTTGCTCGAATATCAATCTGGTCATAAGCAATGAAAACTTCACAGTAAACCTCATTGTGTTAGAGTCACTCGATATTCCCTTGGTTCTTGGCAATGGATGGTTATGTGCACACAGAGGAGTGATTGGTGCTACCCAGTGGAAAATTTTCTTAACCGCACCATCAGGGAAAAGAATTGAGTATCAGGGTGGTCCACTCCTACCTGAGGAGGCAAATCCATGCTAAGTCATCATGTCTTTTGAGTTGTACAAGTCAAAAAGTTGATAGTCAAGATGGACTTTGATCAATTATGAATAATAGACACTCTATGGAAAAAAATTTGAGTTTATCTTTGGTATGCAAGTTGTACAGTTGAAAGAGTTATCAAGATCTTTATCCTGTGTGTTTCTCAGTGGAATTCGTGCCTCTTTCGAATCTCGAGGACGAGATTCATTTTAAGGGGGTAGA
This sequence comes from Sorghum bicolor, assembly GCF_000003195.3. NCBI lineage: Eukaryota > Viridiplantae > Streptophyta > Magnoliopsida > Poales > Poaceae > Sorghum > Sorghum bicolor. The sequence continues at coordinate 16,288,616 of NC_012878.2, read as the reverse complement.
TTTGTAACACCTAAAAATTGTTTTCTAGGAAATAGAGCTAAAATGATTAAATTTGTATTTTTGTGCTCATGAAATATAGAGAAATAATATTTTTCATTTCAATAAAATTTATCATAGGATTTAGCAACTTGTTGTGCATTCATATTGGAGCATTTATTTTCATTGTATTGTGTGATTTTGGGCAAAATCAAAATACTTCCAAACTGATTTTAAACTGTTTTGAAAAGGCTTTGAAAAAAACAAAAGAAAAGGGAAAACCTTCCCCCACCAACTTCTGGCCCAACTCGGCGCTCTCCTCTCTCCTGTAGGCCGAGCAGCAGCCAGCCCGTGATTTGCTCTCTCCTCTTCGGCCCAAGCCGCGCGCCCTCTATCCTCGGCCCAGCCACCGGCCCGCTCGACCAGGCAGTCCAGCGCGCGCTGCCCTTCTCTCCCCCTCTCTTCTGTCGCTGGCAAGCTGGCCCCGCATGGCAGTGACGTCCCTATCTTCTTCCTCCTAGAGCCGTATGCGACAGGAACTCCCAGATGGAAATCGATCTTGGGTAGTCGGGATTTCCCTTGCCCAACAGCTCAACCGAGCACCCTATAAGAACCGCGCCCTCCCCCTTCCATCTAGGAACCAAGAAGCCGTCTAACTTCGCCCCGGTCTCGCGTTTGGATCTCGCCGAAAGCTTGAGGAAGCCGCCGCCGTAGTTCACGCGATTCGCGCCCGCTCTATCGCAATCGGTTGGATGCCGAGCTTCGGTTTGAGGTTACGAAGTTGCCTAGCTTTCCGCCTTGCTCTCTATCGCACTATGGCGCCCCCACATCAACGCTGAACATTGCAGGAGTTCCCCGATCCGCCTCGACACGTCGCCTGTGTTCCCTGAGTCTTCCCCGACCCCGCGTGTGCCCTGGGTGAGTTCACCCTGCCCTCCTCTTGCTCCCGGTGTGATTAGTTTCTTAAATCATGCCCAAAATCACCAGATCGCCTAACTCTGGCGAGGAGCAGAGCTCCCCAGCCATGGCACCGCCGCGTTGGTTACTGTTCCGGCTGGGGCACCTCTCTCTCCCTCCCCAGCTTCTAATCCAGACCGTTCGATTCAAGATCAACACTTCAGACTGGAACGTACCCCTTCGCCTGGACTTTTTGCTAAAGAGTCCATGCACTTCTTTAAAATAGAACTCGCGGTCCAAGACGTATTTCCTGGTTCACGCTTTTCAATTCTGAACGCGTACTCTTATCGGTTTGAAAGAAAATACGTATTCCAGTATTTACAAGATTGCCACTGAATTTGTTTAGCTCATAAAATCTTTATTTTAATTCCATTTTGACCCATTCAAATTGCTTTGGATTTGTAATAATAAGCTCTACCTGATAGTCTCACTGTTTCACTAATTTGAAACTTTATAATTTCGTGACCCTATTTAATTAATTATTTTTCTATATAAAATCTTAGAAAATTCATATCTATTCCGTTTTAGCTCCGATTTTCGTGACCTTTACGTCTATGAGATCGTAGCGATGCGTAGAATCATTTTATAAACTTTTCATCCTGTTTTTATATGTTTGGTGTATTGTTCTAATTGTATCCTTGTTTGCTTCGTGTATGTTTTCTTCGATTGTTGATCGAATTTAGACGGAGAGCAGTTTTTGGTGATCAAGATCAAAGCTTTGGCAACAAGTAAAGACCAGCAGAACCAAAAAGATAAGCAAGAGAAATTGGATCAAGGCAAGTATAGCATTTGAATTTTATTTCTGTAACCATGATCCTGTGACTAGATTAATGTTAAGTAACAAACGATAAAAATGACTTTTTAGCAACTTGATGATTTATCTGTATGTGATCACCAGGGATAACTATGCAACCATGAGGGCTATAATGGCTCTGGCTTTAGCTCAGTATGAGGACTTTTTTCTAGCTTGTTAGCGGTTACCTTAAATGGCGTAAGAATGGCTAGACACGTTGGGTATAATGTGGCCTCTGTCCATGTGTATAGGCTACAGGTTATGTGCCATGGAAGGGGGGCTCTATATCTGCCTGCCGAGTGAATCTAATGGCCCTAACTTGTTAGACGAAACCTTTCAAACGCTTTACAGTGATCCCTGCCGGCCTCCCTAGGAAGGGGGTTAAGAGACTCGCGACCTCGGGAGAAAGGGTAAATCATGACTCATGGGTATAGATGTACAACCTCTGCAGAGTGTTAAAAACTAGTATACTAGCCGAGCTCACGGTCACGAGCGGCCTTGGGGACATCTACATTAAGGGTGATGATTCTTGTTGTGTTAAAATACTCATTATTTATTGTTTAATGCTTTACATTATTTATGTCACATTGATCATGAGATTGTGGGAGCTATACAATCTAGTTGCTATACTTGTGGAGTTCGACATGGACTCACTATTGCTATTTCCCCCACACCCTTTTAGGAGGAGTGTTAGGCTTATGATCAACCAGTCAGTTGGATCCTGTAGAGTGAAGTTAATACCCAAAGTTTGGAGTTGTCTATCCGCTGTTTGCTTTCAAAGGTTATCTCTTTTATACTAAGTATGTTATATATTTATGCATTGTCTTTTGATATTACCCTTTATTTGTAGCTATATGTGAGATTTGACTTCTAAAACTCACATATGGTGCATATCTGATTTTGTCCTTAAAATCGGGTATTACAATACCTCGAGATGGCTACTTTATTTGACTCAAACACCAGCTTGAACCTATCTTGACACAAGAGGGATCCACTAACGAGGTTCTTATTTATTGAGGGCGCATGCTGCACGTTCTTAAGCCGCATGATCTTTCCCGAAGTGAACTTCAGAACGACCGAACCAATACCAAGAACAGAAGCATGCGAGCCGTTCCCCATCATGACGGTAGAACCTCGTGCGATCTGGTAAGATGAACATAGAGATATCAGTACAAACATGAATATTAGCTCCTGTATCAATCCACCAATCATTAGATTGAAATACAGAAAATACACTAGGTAAATAATTATTGTACCCAGATCCGCTAGGATTGCCAATAGTCACGTTGGTAGATTTATGTCCCGGCTGATTCTTCTTGCCTTTGTGGTTCTTGCACTTCTTGGCGAAGTGTCCATTCTCACCGCAAATGAAGCACACAACTTCATCCATGTTCATCTTCTTCTTTTTGAACTGAGTAGTCTGAATAGCCTTCTGCTTGTTCTTGCCAGCATGCTACATCACATTGGCACTAGACTGTTCTAGTGCTTTTGGTGGAGCATCCTTTGCCTGAGCCTTCTCTTCAACATCAAGACCAGCCAACAGATCCTCAACTAAGATCTTCTGTCTTTTTTGTTTTAGAGTTGTGGTGAAGTTTCTCCATGACGGAGGTAACTTGACAATCATACCACCAGCCACAAACTTGTCGGGCAAGACGTGTCTGAGTTGTTCAAGTTCTCTCACAATAAGTTGGAACTCATGAGCCTGTTCCACGACTGAATGGTTTTCAACTATTTTGAAGTCATGGTACTTCTCCATCACATACAACTTGTGCGCAGCATCTGCAGCACCGAACTTATGTTCAAGTGTCTCCCACAGTTCAGAAGCACTTTTGATGTTCATGTAAACATCACACAACTGGTCAGAGAGAACACTAAGAACGTATCCGACGAAAATCATCGTAGCCGCAGTAAACTCTTGCACCTCTTTCTCAGATCTGAGAGGTAGTGCGGGAGGGTTACCCACGACCCAAAACACGCCCATAGTCGTGAGCCAAAACTGGGCCCTCGTCTGCCATCTTGAAATTCACACTAGTGAACTTCTCCGATTTCATCGCATCAGTATATCCCTTACTCATCACTAAATGCCTATCAGGTTTTTGGATTCTTGGAAATAAAAGCAATTTAGCGATGCATAGATTAATTTCAACAACAAGAAAAAGACTAATGACATGTATCACATATATATGAATCAAACTAGCACTACGATTTGAATCAAATACACGGGATCTAGTGCTAGCAACAGAAATGATATGAAACCGAACAATAGAGAGAGGATAGACATCCTTACAATGGGGTTGTCAGCGTGAAGGATGGAGAGGAGGAAGGCGAAGACCGTCGATGGAGATCGGCAAACACCGGACGTAGAGGGAAGAAGACGTCCAGCGAGTAGTCATGACGGCACTTCCCAAAAACCTGATACGCCCCCTACCCCGTGCAGGGACGTCAGGAGACATAGGCTTCAGAACATGCTCTCTCGACACTGATGGCACGTCGGCGACGGGATGGGGAAGACGGCGGCAGCAAATGTGGTGAGGAAGAGATGAATCTCTCGATGCAAAAGACGACGTCTCGCCCCATATTTATACACGCGTTGCACGCAGCAAATAGGCCAGCAATCAATCACAGTATTATGGAAACATTACCTGCCATTTAGGCACTTGCCATTGTTGGGTATTTTAAACGCAAACAGAAAAATCCGCAAGCACACGGATACCGATGTAGCTTTCACCCGGGAGTATTCTAGAGTATCAATTTTCCACAGAGAACGTGAGTGTACTAATTAAGATTCAAGATCGCCCAAGGATAACTATATAATTATTTTTGGTGGAAAGAGAGGAAGTTTCCTGAGAGTTCTCTAGTTGATCTAAGAATCAAGAATTACTTCAAGATTATCTATATCGGGACATCAGAGCACTAACCACAGAAAGAGATGAGAAGTGGGCTAGGAAGGTCTGACTACGGTCCTACAAACACCGATCCGAACGTGGTGGAATACGTCGACTGTTAGGGCTGTCACTACCCTAAGGCTACCACAACAATCCGCAGGATTGGGTGCAATTCCAGGTAATTGCAAGACTAAACACCACGTCTAATCTATTAATTACTACTCTAGCGTTATAAAGACTAGAGCACTTGATGCAAGCGGGAATCCAATAAATAACTTGAATGTAAATAAAAGTAATTAAAGAACTCAGAAATTATGAATTGAAGAACCTGGAGAACGATGAAGAACGAACCAGTTGCTGCAAAAGTATAATGTTGAGGAAGATCCGACAGATCCGGCTCCTCCTCCGCTCTCCACTTCTCTCTCCCTATTTTCTAGATTACAACTAGAACTAACTAGAACTAGAACTAGAGGAACTAGAACTAGAACTAGATAAACTAGAACTAGATCTAGATGAACTAGAGGTAGAACTAGAAGAACTTGAGGGATCCTCTCTACTTGGATGAAGAATTGAAACCCTAACTTTGATTCTGTAGAAGAGGTATGATCTCCAGGGGCCAGGGGGTCTGGTTTATATAGTCTTTTCAAGTGAATCTGGGCCATCGGATCAAACCGACATTGATCGCACAGTTTTCCTTGATCCTTTAGGTCGGTGGAGCATAATACGCGAAACGGGTCCGAATTGGACACTGTAGCTGGGTGGGCGCCCTAAGGACTTGGGCGGGTGCCCTGTCCCTGAGCCCTCTCGGCCTCCGCTTCGTTCTCGTGGCTTCTGGAGTCTTCTAGATGATAGAAAATTGCGCGGCACGTTAATATCTCTATGTAAACCCGACGTGTGGGCCTTTCTTCCGTATTTCCTGATAACCCCCTGTAGAAATAGACAAACACCAAAACTCGTGGAATTCTGTCACATAAAACCCTAAGTCTAGGTGTTGATTGCATTTGGATCTTTTTCTATGATTAGTTGACGGTTAAATGTGAGCTTTAAGGACCGTCAACAGCCATAATACGAGAATAATTGCTTACCAAATAGGCCAGCGCAATCTCCTCCATGCATGCAAAGGTTCTAAGTAGCAAAAGGAAGCCGCGCACCCACAAGGGTCGAAGCGGGAAATCGCTGGACCATTCACGCGCATGTCGTGCATGCGCGCCCATTGGCCCCGCCCCGCCCGGCTCGGCCCAGCGAGGTGAGGCGAGCGAGCGCGCGCACGTGAGGTTCTTCCTTTTTCTCTCCCTAATAGCTTCAACAAGATGGAGATAGCTCAACTTTTTAAGTTGGCCTCACTCCACTTGAAGTAGCAAGGTGGAACTAAAGTCCCCCACCTTTCCATATATACATGCATGTATGAGTGGGTCTTTGAGATTTATTTGGAATTGTTTGGCCCATGGCCGAAAACATCTAACAATCCCCCACCACATCCCAAGGGCACGCGAGTCATACACCCTGTACCACAGTACTGTTAATACAGCAGCTATTCAGTGGACACCGGTTAAGGTTGAACATCCACCTAGAACAACAAGATAGGCCCATCCACAACTGCACAATGGACTAGGCCTTGAATTGGCAGTTTGGTGCGAATAGGCTTCACTCGAAGTCTTGGCTGGTACTAGGCTGTCATAGCCAACCCCACGAGTGGAGCGTATAAGTCATACTCCTAACTCACTTCATGAGCCTATTAAATAATACCCAATTATTATAAACTACAACTAACAGTTGGGCTCACATAGGTGTGTTCTTACAAGAATACTCTGTAGGACAGTATCTTGCTATAAAGCCTCATAACACATTAAGACAAAGTCAACCTGCCTTATAGAAATGAGAGTACTGCATCTCCAACGGAGTGGGTCAAATGAAAACGGTTGTACTCTCCCATTAACCAACAACTTGTTCTTCCCAGGTCCTAATTCACGGGATCTCCGATCACATAGGTTGGGTTACTGCTGAGGTTAAATCACATGGGTCTCAATCCCATCTCCTTTGATGCATTGTCAATCATGGTGCGTGATAGTCCCTTTGTAAAGGGATCTGCCAGGTTTGTAGTTGTCCGGATGTAGTCCATAGCTATTACGCTGGAGCTCCTTAATTTCCTAACAGACTTTAGTCTACGCTTTATATGTTTGCTGGACTTCTTCCCATTATCCTGACTATTCTTCACCTTTGTGATCACTATTTGATTATCATAGTTTATGAGAATAGCAGGAATTGGTTTCTCAACCAAAGGCAAGTCCATCAACATATCTCTTAACCACTCAGCCTCAGTAGAGGCTGTATCCAGAGCTGTAAGCTCTGCCTCTATAGTGGACTTTGTAAGTATTGTATGCTTACAAGACCTCCAAGAGACAGCACCACCACCCAAAGTGAATATGTATCCACTAGTGGCCTTAAGCTCATCAGCTTCTAAAATCCAGTTTGAATCATTATATCCTTCAAGTACCCTTGGGTACCTTGAATAGTGAATTGCATAACTCATTGTACCTTTTAGGTAACGCATTACACAATCAATACCACGCTAATGATCACTTCCTGGATTAGAGGAAAATTTACTGAACTTGCTTACAGCAAATGAGATATCAGGATGTGTTGCGCTAGCTAGATACATCAACGAGCCAATAATTTAAGAATATCTTAGATGATCCTTTCCTAGCCTTTTATTCTTTCAAAGTATTAGGCTAGGATCATAGGGTGTTGGAGATGGTTTGCAGTCCATATAACCGAAGCGGTTCAAAACCTTTTCCACATAATGAGACTGCAAAAGAGTAATCCCATTCTCACTTGGATGCTAAATGGTTGAGTGTCGGTTGTGTTGTATCATGCAAGGATTTTTACGTAGGGTAGAATTGTTAGTTTTTAGTTGAGCCACTAGTAGGAGCATCCCCAATCATTTTGCATAGTTCATTTGGCAAACGAGGGAGTTTGCCAAGTCCTAAATAAATATGACAAAGGTGAAAAGAGACAATCTCCAATGGTTTGACATTAATCACTTGGCAAAAAAGAAAATCTAGCGGCGGGAGGAGCGAGTAGTCGCGCGACTACGCGCGGGGCGACGGATTTTACGCAAGGACGAGATGCCAAGCTCGGAAGGGCTTAGCATATATGCCTGTCCTTCCCCTCTATTTGCCAAGTTAGCAAATTACAAAGCCCAATTGCCAAACCATTAGATATGTGTTTTTTAGACTTTTTTTTGCAAATACATGAATGCAAAGCCTATTTGCCAAACGATTAGGGATACTCTAACATCGTTGGTTTCCGCCCATGACGAGGGCACCGTCTTCGCTCAACTAGGCCCACAAGTCTAAAGGGGGGAAAGAGAGGACATGGGGACCAAACTAACGCTAGGGCCAGTGGCATCAGGGGGAGGCGTCGTCCATAATGACAGCGGTATTTGGATAAAGCTAGAATATGCTTGGAATCCATAGCAAAGCCGTAATATGCTTGGAATCCATAGCAGCTGAGAGGGTATATTAGTCCAAATAAAGCATATGGGCATGTATAAATTGTGCCCCCAAAGGGTTGTAAGGAAGGATGAATAGAAAACCTAACTTTCTCTTACACTTACAGTTTCATTGTTCTTTTCCTACATTTTATCTTGATAGAGCGACAACTCAGTGTTCAAAGGCTAAGGCCTAGAACACCACCCTCCATTTTAAAATTATAACACATTTTAATTTTTCTACATACATAGCTTTTTTTTACACTTAGACATACACTATGTATAGGTATTTAATAAAAGCCCTATGTGTAGATACTTAATTTTCCAAACCGAGGGTTGAACCCCATTTCCATTAACATGATAACGGAAATACAAAGTTTTTAGAGTAGCAACAGACATCAAGAACAAGGAAAGAAAGATATGTAAGAAAAGGGCCTGAACTTACTAAACTGAACCAACACAACGCTAAAAGTCAAACAGCTCCAGCAGAAGGAAGCCAAAGGACAAACTTCAGCACCAGGTAAACAATTTTAAAGTAAAACAGGCAGGCAAGACGCAAACCAAAGCCTATTACAGAAGTTGCGAACCCACAATCGCATCTGCCAGCAGACACGAAAAGTTCAGAAGTGCTCTTGAGCAAAAGCTTCACTCCTGATGGTCATCGTCCACGTCCTGTAGCAGATGACGATCCTCTCTTCTAGGCTTCTTGTTCAGCAGATCAATTGCAATCCTTAGCATAGTATTAGCCCGTTCCTCCAAAGCTTCACGATCTAACACAGCATATAATCCTGCCCAAAATCTCATGAGGGCGCAGGCATGACACACAATAGTGATAGGATTTAGAATTAGTTTGCCTTTGAAGCATATTTTGTTTCTGTTTCTGGCTTTCTAAATAGCCCAACAAATGGCAGTGATACCCAAAGTATGGAATTTCTTGCCAAATGGCAGCCATCTGTCGCACCAATCCTAACATTGGTTCAAAGACCTGGGCACATTGTTAGCTCCAAAGCAAACAGCCGCCGTGGCCCATACGAGCTTGGCGGTGCTACACTGGAATAATAAGTGATCAACTGTCTCGGGTTGGGAACAGAAATAGCATGTAGGATCTACAGTCCATTTGCGTTTGATTAATATTATCCTTTGTCAAGATTGCATTGTTCAAAGCTAGCTATAAGAAAATTTTCAGTTTCTCAGGGATTTTTCCTTTCCAGATCTTCTTATGATATCTGCCAGTTCCATTAACAGTAAGGGCATTGCAAACAGATTTGACAGAGAAGAAACCTTTTGAACTAAATTTCCAGGACAACCTATCATCATTTGAACTGAGGTTAACAAAAGGAGTATCAAGCATAATTTTAGCCCAATCATTTCTCCATTTATCAACCAGCCATCTAGTAAAAGTAATAGCGTTGGGAGATGTATTGAATATTGATATTGCATTACTTATCCCAAAGAAAGTAGAAGGGCATGCCTTTAAATATCAACTAACAGAATCACTCTTCCAGAAATTAACAGGACACTTTCGTGGACATCAGACCCAAACCAACAAATAACAAAATGTAAGAAGGAAAGCCATACCAACAACTTCTCCAAGGTGCATTGATACTGAATTTGTTAGTTGAGTCTTGTTTTCGTAAAGGCGATTAACAGCACATCTTGATCTTACAAGGCCAAAATATCTTATAGTTTGGAAGGGAGTAGATTAATAGAATGTAAGCATGATAAATTCACACTTGAATTTTGTAGTAACTTGAGACTATATGATTCAGAGTTATATTGCAAGGTCACTTTAACTTTGAGAACATAAATGGTATGAATCCTAATACAAATATCTAACTTTTGATTCAGAAACACTAGACAAACAACTTGTACTCTATTTTGTCCACACAATAAGGAAAAGAAAAGAATAGAATAAGAGTAGATATTGCCTCCACACCATTTGTGATCACTATGCTCCATTTTATACCAACAATTTTCGCCAAGGTTCTGTCCAATTTGACGTTTGAAGCCCAATTACATTTTTAGGTAGAGCAGCATGCCCTCTTTGTATTTCCTGCAGTGCTGTCAATGCTGATGGTTTTGCCCTGGGAAGGCAATGTAGCAGTTGTAGCAGCTGCTTCTTTGGCAGCCAGCGCTTTCCTGTTGACAATGCCATAGACCTCCGTGATAATAGTCTGGAAGGCTTCCTCAACGTTTATAGCCTCCATAGCTGACGTCTCAAGGAAGAATAACCCCTCCTTCTCAGCCAGCGCTTTGCCTTCATCCTCAGAGATAGCTCTCAAGTGGATTAGGTCAGATTTGTTACCGACCATCATTATCACAATACTGGAGTCAGCATGGTCACGGAGTTCACGAAGCCACCTGTGAACATTCTCGAAGCTCTGCCTCTTTGTGATGTCATACACAAGCAGGGCTCCCACGGCACCACGGTAGTAGGCACTTGTAATTGCACGGTACCTTTCCTGCCCAGCTGTGTCCCAGATCTGAGCCTTTATTGTTTTGCCATCCATCTGTGAAAGAAGATAACATAAACTTAGGCGACATAAAAGTAACTGGAGTAATAAACCATGCTCACAAATGTTCAGGCTTGAGCATGCTCAGTATTAAGATGTGAAATTTAGGACAAGTCATTGGTTATAAATGCAGATCAACACTAGCAGTCCTGAGCTAAAATAGAAGCTGTCCAGCACAGTACAGAATGGCAATGACAAAGTGTTATCAAAGGAATTACAATGGGAAGAAACAACAGGCCATCCATTAAACAGCAGGAAAAAAATTACGAAGACAGTTTGGTTTCACCTAACGCTCTACTACCAGACAGGATGCCACATACAGACTAGAGGCAGTAGCTGGCACATCAACCTATCAATCAATCTACACCAACCAACTAAATTCGGTTTTGTCCTCTCTCCCTACATATGCTACGTGTACTCTCCAGTTGCCTATTTCAGTTATAGAATACATAGACAGAGCAAGGAGGCACTACCTTTGGAGAGGCTCTGACAGCAATGCTAAAATGAAGCCCCTAGTTGCCTGGAAAAAAATGCAGCAAACCAAAAAGAAAAGGTGGTCTTGGCATCATCAATCTCAGAAGCCAAAACTCTGCCCTCCTCCTTAAACATCTAGACAAGTTCTACAATAGGAAGGAAATTCCATGGGTCAAACTGGTTTGGCATGCACACTACTCCAATGGTGACATCCCACATGCAACTATTGATAAAGGGTCTTTTTGGTGGAAGGATATTTTGAAGCTCTGTATCTCTTTAGAGGAATTGCTAATTGCAAAATTGGAAATGGATCTACTGTTCTTTTCTGGTCAGACTTATGGAATGACAATGTCATGCAGAATAACTTCCCTAGACTTTTCACCTTTGCCAAAAACAAGAAGATTTCTGTGTTACATTTCCTTTCAAACAACAACCTTGAGTCACAATTTCATCTCCCATTGTCTGTAGAAACCTACCAAGAATACCGAACAATGCAAGACTATATTCAAACTATACAGGTTCAACAGGACACAAAAGATTCCTGGCACTATATTTGGGGCAGCAGCAGCTATACTTCTAAATTCTACAACTTCCCCTACAGAAATGTTCAGCCTCCTGCCCCTTTCCTATGGATTTGGGATTCAAAGTGCTGTAACAAACTTAAAGTCTTCTCCTGGCTCATGATTATGGATAGGCTAAACACAAGGAATCTTCTCAAAAGGAAAAAACACAAGTTGGAGGGCAACAACTACAACTGTGTTCTCTGTAATCTCAATGTTGAGGAAACTGCTTTTCATCTCTTCTTCAGTTGCCCTTTCAGTCAGGCCTGCTGGCATCACTTGAATATGCACTGGAACTTACAAAGCGATTTCTTCCAAATGATGATGCAGTCAAAACAGCAATACCAGAATCCCTTCTTCATGGAGATCTTCATCATTGCTACCTGGCACATATGGAAGCAGCGAAACAACTTTATTTTTGACAGAGGACGACCTTCTTTCTCCTCCTGGAAATGCTCCTTCTTAGACGAGGCTAGACTGCAAGCTCTTAGGATATCTGAGGACAAACGCTCTTCTTTCCTCCTTTGTTTACATCCCTTTTCTTAGTTTTCTGGTTGCCAAGAGGCTCTCTCAGCCTCTTGGGTGGCTTTTGTTCTGCTTGTTCTCTTGTACAGTTCCTACCCTTTTTTTTTCCTTTATAAAATCTCACAGTGGGGGTTTCCCCTGCTGTATTTTATGCTCAAAAAAAAACATGGCCCAGAACCTGAAAACAATCTCTATGATACAACAAAAGTATCATAGTAGCAACAACTATGGTGGTACATCCACACTCCATTTCAAATTACAAGACATTCTGATTTTCTAAATATATAGCTTTTGCTATGTACTTAGATATACACTATATCTAGATATATAGTGTAATGTATCCAAAAAATCAAAATATCTTATAATTTGAAAGGGAATATGTAATGACACTGAATTTTTTTTTTTCAATTTTCATTTTGGATGTCAATCCAGTTGTTAGCCCTAAACTACGAAACTGAATAACAGACACCCTACAATTGTCGAGAAAATTTTTGGTCTAATAACCAATTATGTAAGTAGTTTTCTATTTTCTAAAATAATAAACTTTAGTTTCTTCAGAAATGGTTGCTGAAGCCAAAGACCCCAAGACGAAGGCTAAATCTTGAGACCATGGATGAAAGTATATTGTGTATATATATATATATATACGGTAGCGCTATTCTACACCCTAGGTGTAGAATATTATTCTACACCGTTCAGTATCATTTATGACTACACCCAGAACCCTGAAATACTAAAAAATACTGAAACACAAGTACTGAACAATACTGAATTTTGTTCAGTACAACAGTTTGGTGTAGAATAGTATTCTACACCTAGGGTGTAGAATAGCGCTTGTATATATATATATATATATATATATATATATATAGACGACCGGGACGACCAGGGGACTCGTCCATGGTCGATTAATCGTCATGGACGTCCTGGACGGTCCCCAGGCAACAAGGCTCGACCAAGCGTCCTGAAAACATTGACTTGAAAAATTCAATTTCTGAAATCCACACAGTTGACTACTTTAGTAATGTTTCTGCTTATTGAGTTATTGTGAACATAGGATACAGTAAATACATTACAGATAATTACATGTTATGTAGGATAAATAATGATGCAACCTTACATGTTATGTAAGGAAAATAATGATGCAACCGAGGTGTGTCATGTCTTTGGTTATTTCAGATGAGTGACCACCTTCACTCATCTCAGGCATCTTGCCTATTTTCATCTCTACTTATTCAGTAATGTTACAAATCCCTTGTAGAGTTGTTGGTACCATTGCACATAGTGCCAGCTCGGAGAGAACTGATGGGCATGTTAGGACCGCTTAAGCTCCAACACAATTTATGATAAATATGTAAGCATGAAGAATATAATATTAATTTATTTCACCTCATGAGTCTGGATAATCAGGTATGTGTCAATGATTTCTTTCCTCATATATATCAGTAGCTGATGCAATACAATTTTGAGGAATTGTCACAGACAACATGTTACCTGTTTCTTCTTCATTAGTACTTTGTCTTGGTATAGAGAGTAAGCCATGCCAACAACCTTCTTTGCTAAAAACAAAAAGAGTATGAAAATATTCATATACTCTGCATTATGCTCAACTGTAATATATGGCACATTTGTTTCTGCTATAATACTCCATGAGTATATAACAGGACACAAAGGGCTCATCGGCTGGCAGGCTCATGGCAAGGCGCGGCTCTGCCAGCCCTCCACCTAGGTTTGCCGCTTCGTTGCAACGTCCGCAGAAAAAGAAAACAGTCGTAAGCACGAAACGAGCAGCTTTATCGGGTGGCTACCAACCGCAATCTTGGTGACATCTTTCCAGTCGCCAAGACCGAGATCTGGCGGGTTGGGATCGAGAAGAGACCATTCACTAACGCGCGCGTGCAGAACAGCTAGAGATAAAGAGAAGAGAGGAGAGCAAATGGCAGCAGACCTGCAGGGACTTGGTGGCGAACTCGACGCCGATGGTGGACTTGGAGTCGAGGGAGAAGTGGTTGCGCGTGAAGCGAGAGAGGATATTGGATTTGCCGACGCCGCTGTCCCCGATGAGCACCATCTTGAACAGGTAAGAGTACTCGTGATCCACCCGCCCGCCCATCGCTCTCCCCTGCTGTCCTCCTCGTGTGGGAGAGGAGATCTCTTCTCGGCGGTGAGGAGGGCCCGATGGAGAAGGCCAAGAAAGGAAGAAGACGGGATTCGCGAATGAAAGAACAAAAGAGGGGAAAAGGTAAGGAGCGGTGGCGTGGCCTTGCGCTGGTGGGTGGTGGTGGCGGTGGGAGAGCACTCGTGATCCGAGCTCGTGACTCGTCCAATTTGTTGTAAAACATATCAACTTAACCCCACTTATAATCCATAATAAAGTAAAAGAGGAAGAATTCTAATTTTAGTCTATTTGTATATATGCAGGTGCTTTATATTGTAATCATCAATATTCATAAAAATAAAAAATAGTCTCTCTATCTTTTATATCTATATGGTCTATTTTTATCTACTATATTGATAATATTAATAGATAAAGAGAGAAAACAGTGGCGAATCTAGAATTTTAGTTTTGGGTATGCCACTCAAAAAATTTCAACACAGTACATCTATTTTAGCAATTCGGTAAACAATTGCAACACAATTTAGTATATACATGCACTTAGTAACATAATAAGGCTTAAATTCAAGGATTAAGTTGAAACCATTCACTAAATACAATATAAATAGTTCAAAAACCATATCGATAGTTTAAATATATTTACGATGCTATTTTCAGACTGTTTTATTTGACATTTTGAATCGACATGAATACCTTATTATGTTCGCTTTACTGAAAATCCGTAGCTAAAAGTACTATTCGTTGATTTATTGTGAGAGAAAAAATATTGTTCATTCGCTGATATAGTATGGCTCATGAGACATATATTATCTTCATCAACCAGATCAACACACTTCCACTACTAGCTCAACGATTAGAAGGTTCAACCAGATCTGGGGAACAATTAGATGCAATATTCAAGTTTCTCTTCGTAACTGTACAAATATTAAAAAACACATTGCTAAATAACTAAACAATTTATTATTTTATGATGTTAGTAATAAATAGCCATGAAAGTATATAAAAAAAATTCTATAAAAGATGAAAAGCAAAGATTAAATTTTTACCTAACCAAAATAGCGAGTCAAGACCATAAATTGACCGTATATACTACATGCGGGATGTGCAAAATAGATATAGACGGTGATCCTCCAATCCAAGATTCAGATTGAGATTAGATTAGAAAATTCGAAGCGTCGTATACGGATCACACGTACCGTGACTTTTCAACTTTGGAGAATTGAAATTCCTTGGCTGCGTGGGCCACATCAGTGTATAACATGGGCCTCCCATCATCACAAGATGGTGTCCAAGAATGTTTTTTTCTTTTTTTTTTCTTTTAACAAATACAGCATATATACAATATAGTACTATATATATACAGTAATACGCTACTGCTGGCCTGTTTTGCAGGGTATGCCGGTGCATACACGGCATACCCTGTGGCCACTGAGAGAAAGGTACTCACCGCTGATAACATGTTTTTATAACATGTTATTAGCACGACAACTTCTATGTCGACATCACCATTAAAGTCACTGCTGATCTTCGATGCCAATGCCTATGTTGATCTCCCTGCCATCCTAACATCCCCGACGTTGTTAGCGAAACAGATCTGCGATCTTTACATGCAACTAATCTACGCTGCATCGACATGCAGCATCGTCGCAAAGCAGACAGTTCTACGATAATGTCAAGCGCCCTACGCGGTATATATCTAACTATTGTCCTACATGGTTGTGAGGTGGATTAAATTAGCATCATGCAAGGTATGAAAAATTGCATCAAACAGATTGCATTAGTCCCTGTTATCAAGTTGGGAAATATATTGTACACAGAATATGCGGATCTTTGTATATGAAGTCACATATAAGAAAGCATATACGTATATACAACAACTACAGTTTTGTATTTACTCGTGTTATCAAATCTAGCCTTAATTAAAGCGGGAAACCACCTGAGCATCATAGCATATTAAGCTCCGATATGAGCTGATCTATGGATGCAGCTGCCACCGCCATCTCTTCCCGGCTGAACACCGACTCTGCCCGTCATGCACATCTAGTGGCTGCGCGTGCCCATGGGTCTTGGCGTCTCGCTATATGGGTACCATAAATCGGGGTACTAACGTAAAAAGCCCAAAGCTGCTTTTTTAAGATAAAGGCCAAAGCCCAAATCACTTAAAAGACACTCCAAGATTGGGCTGGAACCGCTCTCTTTCAAGTCCAGGATAGGCCTCGAGTGACAGGAACCACTCTCCGACTTGCCCGAAGCTGAGGCTCAGGCCTCATATGGTTCCTCCGATTCGCTCAAGTCTCGGGCGATTTCTCCGATTCGCCCGAGCCCAAGCCATGGGCGAATTCTCCACCTCGCCTGAACCCCGGCTCAGATCCCCTTTTCGCCTGGGCTTCTCGCACACAGCAATCGTACCGTGGATAGGACGCAGGGCATGCCCTTGTGCCCATACTGCAGAGGCAGGGAATAGCGCTCGTTGTGCTACCTACTCCCATCACTGCAACATCTGACTCCCATCACTATGCATACAAATTGAGTCAGGAGTAAGCAACGTCAAATCCTGAGCACTCTCGCCATAGGGCCCACTAATATTTCTATACACAGGTTAGGGGAAGAGGCCTCGGGAGCTAGCCTTGACTCGGAATAGGGCTTGGCATTGCAGGAACAGGGCCCGGTGTTGATATTTGTTAACGCCATCAGGAAATGATCCGCAAGCGCACGGATATCGGTAAGCACTTCACCCGGGAGGTTGAAAGGTCCAAATGGCTAGAGGCGGGGGGGGTGAATAGCTTATTTAAAATTTCTACAAACTTCACTAAGCAAGAGAGTTAGTAAAACAAATGGCGAAGCAAATCTAGCACTAGCTCAACTAAGCTATGCAAGCCACCTATACAAAAAGGTACAAGGCTAAACACTAAAGCACAACAACAAGAGAAGGCTAGTTACACTCCTAAACAAGAAAACTAAACTAAACAAGCTGCAACTAGCAAGGTAAACAAGTAAGTAAGGAGTGGAGAGTGATTGTTATACCAACGTTGTAGAGTGGAGATATATCCAACCAATCACTCACAATCACAAGAGAATCCTCGGCAAGAGATGACACAAGATTTTTTACCGAGGTTCACTTGCTTCCCGGCAAGCTACTCCTCGTTGTGGCGATACACCCACTTGATGGATCACGAGCTAATTGGCAATCCAAAGCCAAACCCTCAGCGAGTGCCGCATATCCACTCACAAGATGGGGATCCTCCAAGCCACGAGCAATCCACTAGAGTAACCAATTTGCGATCTCCCGCGGGGAAGGCTCAAGAACCCCTCACAAATCACTTGGCGAGGCTCGAAACAATCTCCAATCACGAGCTCAACACCACCGCTGCTCCAAGCCGTCTAGGGCGTCGGGAAACACCCAAGAGAAACATGAAATCCGCAGCAAACTCAAGAATCAAGTGCCACTAAATGCAACTCTCAAAGCAATGCACTTGAATCTCACTCAATCTCACTAGAATTAGCAATCAAGCAAGGAGATGAGTGGAGGGAGTGTTCTCTGGCTCAAAGTATGCCTCAAGTATTCAAAAGTGCAAGAGTCAACCTCCCAAAGCCGGCCACCAACTATTTATAAGCCCCTCAAAGAGACTAGCCGTTGGCCACTTTCACTGGGCTGAAAACGGGGGCACCGGACGCTACTAAGTGAGCACCGGACGCTACTAAGTGAGCATCGGACGCTCGACTCCCTGCGTCCGGTGCACTGGAGTTGGCCACGTGTCCGTCCTGAATCTCGCGCGTCAGTTTCTAACGGCTACCTGCAACACACTGGACGCTCTGCAAATCCACACCGGACGGTCCGGTGCTCACCGGACTCGTGCGCAGAGAGGGTTGCAAAAACCCCTCACACCGGACGCTAACCACCGGACGCTACCAGAGTGCGTCCGGTGCTCAACCCTAGTAGGGTCAAGCACACCGGACGCTGAGGCCAGCGTCCGGTGCCTCCGCACTTAGCGTCCGGTGAGTGTTTCTCAGTGAGAAAACACTCCCGCGACTTCTCCAAATTTCCCACCGGCGCAATAGAAAATATACTCTTATTTTTCTCAAAAGCGCCGAATCCCGCCTCGCAAGCTCGGCGGGAGGGAGAGAGGAACCCACACCCCTCTCAACCCTAGGAAAACCACCTCCTTTGTAAATGTGCTAACACCAACAAGTGTCCACCACCAAAGTGCACGTGTGTTAGCTTTTCACAAACATTTTCACCAAAGGAGTTAAGTTAGCACTTTACTAGATCCTAATGCATATGCTCAAGATGTAGACCTAGTAGCACTTGATTCGAGAGATGACCGTGATTTCTCCTCTTGATAGTCGGCTATCTATCCTAAACCCGGTCAATCACTTCTCTACTCATCTTAGACCGGCAAAAGTAAAACCCTATGTTTATACCTTTGCCTTGATAACTTTGCTCCTTGTTTATCACCATGATCTTCACTTTATGCTTCATCCCTTTGTGATCATGTGGCCACCTTTCCATGCCACCATGCACCTTCATCACATGTGTTGCTATGCCTAACTCAAATAACTTAAACAAAAGGCATTAGCAACTTGGTGTCATTAATTACCAAAACCAAACTTGGGCTTTCAGAGGTTATCCAGAGTATCGTATTTCTATTTTTA
Source organism: Sorghum bicolor (assembly GCF_000003195.3). Classification (NCBI taxonomy): domain Eukaryota; kingdom Viridiplantae; phylum Streptophyta; class Magnoliopsida; order Poales; family Poaceae; genus Sorghum; species Sorghum bicolor. The sequence goes on along the minus strand of NC_012878.2, from coordinate 16,269,674 downwards.
CCACTGGGAGAAAGCGTGCATCTGACTAACCAAATCTATTGCTACTACCCTTTAGGCTACAAACAATGTGATTTGATGTGAGCGATATATAGAGAAGACTACAACCGCACTCTCGTTCTAACCTTCGTAAGGATGATCTACTGTTCTATTGGGGAGGCTTACGGAATCTAGACACCACAAAGGATGTTCGACCCACACCTATAAACCCTACCGATCCTGCTAACGGGATTGTGGGCTACAAAGGTAGCTACAGAAATGTCACGTTCCTCGCTACTACCACGGTCCGGCTAGACAGGGGATATCTATGAGTACCCTAGCCCAAACACCACGTTTACACTAGCAATGATTACTCTAAACTCAACTGGAAGAGATTAAAGTAAACTCATAAACCAAAGAAAAATAAGAACAAAGAACTTACTAGAATTTACAAGTCGAAATACTGAAGAATCCTAGGAGCAAGCCTTAGGTTAGGAGACTTGATCCCGCAGGTACAACCTCAGAGTAGACACCGACAGGCCGGGCTTCCTCCAATCTACACCTCCACTCTATCTCTCTCAATCAAGAAGAACTAATTCTAATCTCACATTGGATGCTAAGCCCTATGAGCTTGGAACCCTAGAGGGACCTCTCTCTCTGAATCCTCTCTGGAAAATATGCTAATGAATAATGGGATTGCCCTCCTCCAGGGGCCAGGGAACCTGCTTATATAGCCCCTCCAAATGAACGTGGGCCGTCGGATCAAACGACCTTAATCGCGCGGTTTTCCTTAATCCTTTAGGTCGGTGGAGCATAATCCGCGTGGCGGAGCCTGATTGGCCGAGACACCTGGGCGGGCGCCCAAGGGGGAGGGCGGGCGCCCTGTCCCCGGGCCCGCTCGGCCTCTCGTTCGTTCCCGTGGCTTCTAGAGTCTTCTAGATGATAGAAAATTGCGCTGCACGTTAATATCTCTATGTAAACCCGACATGTGGGCCTTTCCTCCATATTTCCTGATAACCCCCTGCAAAAATAGACAAACACCAAAACTCGTGGAATTCTGTCAGATAAAACCCTAAGTCTGGGTGTTGGTTGCATTTGGATCCTTTTCTTTATTTATTTGATGATTATATTTGGTACTTATGGACCGTCAACAACTCCCCCAAGCTTACCTCTTGCTCGTCCCTGAGCAAGGGATGGACTTAAGAATTTCTGCAGTGGTTTCATGCCTTAAAAGTACACGCGTTCAAGCAAGATCTTATCTCTGAGTTAGAGTAAACTGTTAAGACTTAAAACTTACTCATTTTACCTTTCACCATGGGGCTTGCAACCGTCACTTGTGTCTTGAGCAGTTAAAAGATAGAACAGTCTAGTCAAGCGCCATGTCTCTTGTTCTTTGATCAGCTATAGCTCTGGAGTTTTTGCAGATTTTCAAATAAAACTCAGAGATTCCTTGTATGACTCTCTCAAATCTCATTTTTGTGGTATTTCTGGATCCTTTCCAAGGCAGTAATGGTATATGCCTTCTCTCAAAGTATGTGGTATTTTTGGTACGAGGCATAGTGATATTTGCCTTCTCTCTCACCCTACTCTAATAAGGTTTTGATATCTGGAGCTCATAGGTGGGAGATAAAGCATACATACTTACAAGACATTTATTGCATAGTCAAACCATGGATCCAGAGAAAAAGGTCAATAAGTCAAATCAAGATGTGCATGTGTTGCAAATGAATGGTGTATGGTGATAACAATGGTGAAAGTCTAATTCTACTTTTGCTCTGTTAAGGGGACACATACCTTTCTTGCACTTTGAAGCTTTTTGAGGAGAATGAGATGCTCTATATTTTCTTTTTCTTTTCTCTCAGGTGGGTATCTTGTACCACCTAATTCTACTGTCGGACACTTGTCCATTTTTACCTCTCGTCTCACTTTTTCTTTTCTTCGAGGTTCCGGGCACTTGCCCCTTTTTATTTCCTCGTATTCATCATTTTTTTAGAGCACTCACCCTCCTAGAATAATGTAGCAAGTGGTAGAAACCAAAATAACTAGAGCATTTATTTCACAGGGAATAATAGGGATAGGAAAATGTTTTTTTGGCTATTCTCTCTAGATTAGGAGTAGAATACTTTTGGGTGGCTTTGGAGATGGAAATGAGTGGATATATGTGGATGCGTACTTCCGGAGTAGAAGCAGCATGTGTGAGTGAACGTGCAAGTGAATCTTGATTTTAACCGCATGATAAGCTTCTAAGGGTCTACACAGCTTGACCACACTCAATGCTCATAAGCAGTAAAAAGTAAATGTATGGTTCTTAGTCTAATAAGCATGTATGTATGGTTGTGGTAGGAATTTAAACTCTCATCATACAGGAACTCATCATGCAATATTCTAAAGATTTTCAAAGATAATATTCTCCAGAATTCTAGCAACTCTAGGAACAGATAAACAGCAGCTCAACCTTTCCATATCATATCCGTTAACGACTTAGACTTTAGATCAAGTACTCTTCCCACAAGTTCAGGTTTAGAGCAGGTTTAAATTATAACAGTTATGCCTAAACTTGAAAGAGAGCTCAAACTTGAAAACTAGGTACATGGCAGAGGAACTATTTATCATATCTATGTAAGAGTTTATCTTTTAAGTTCAGTTTGGCCTAGACACTTTATTTATTTATTTAGCAAACTAAGCAAAGATATATATAAGCACAAAATTTTTATTTGGGTTTTCATGATTATGCATCTTTTTATTATTTGAGTAAAGTATAAACGCGAGTAGAAACACTTAGCTAGATAAATGGGGGTGCTCTCCCCCAAGCTGGATTTTGACGTAATTTCTTCTGATGTAGCTAGCAGGTGACGGAGGTGTATTTGAATGTCGGCAGCACCCTGACAGCGATTACTATGCCCTCGGCCGGCTAGTCTTATTTGATCCTTGAATTTTGTGGAGCTCAAATAGACAACAAAGCTTTGTGGAACTGGTTAAGTATTAGTATAAAATCTCTTAGCCTTTATCATATTGAGATTCCTCCTAATAAATTTATATTTATTTAGCAGGATCATGCACTTATTATTTTTATATTTCTATTGTAACATGAAAACATATTTATTTTATGCCACCACAGTCAATATACCTTTGGGTTTTAAACCACAAGTCTACTCACATGGGGCTTTAGATTTTATGATGTAGTGCAACGAACAAATATTTTTGTTTTCTTTTCTAATGCTAATGTGGAAAAGTAAATATGCTAATGCAAGTGATGGAATAAAAAGGAAAAGGAATGCAGAAAAGATAAATATGGATAAATACCGATTTTACCTTCCGGCAAGGATCCAATGTTTTAAGTCTTCTGGACAAGACTTCTCACCGTGTTCATCCTTTAGGTGCATCATTTGATTAGGTGTGGGCCTTGACATCTGCACCTCTTGATACGGTGTCACCCATGTTCTTCGTTTGTCCAGCAGTTTGAGGTGCGGCCTTGGCAGCATCTTGCTCAGTGTGTTTGTGCTCGTAGATCCAAGTCATTCACTTGGTGGAATCTGGGAGTTGTAAAACTCCTTCAGGTTTTGCTCGAAGTGTACCTGCTCATAGAGACAAGGCAGAGATCAAGTGCATGGGTCCTGTTGGTGAAAAACACCAACAGAACCAAAAGTGTATTTGTTCTTCTCTAACCTTAAGCATAGTGAGCAAGACAAAGTTGATGGATAATAGGATCATGAGTGTAGTATTTAAAACATTTGTCAAATCAGATCGCTCGACCTAATGGAAAGATAATCTATCTATATTTATGTTTTTTTATATCTTCCAGAGATTGAATGTGCAACATTTAGCTTATATGATTAGGAGTGTGGGATCACGAAGGTAGTACTAAGAACAAAGATTAAAGGACTAAACATGTTGAATTAATTAGGTTGGTTAATTTATGTTTGTCTCTGTTGACGGTCCTTAAGTACTAAAATTAATAATCAAATAAACATGAAAAAGGATCAACATGAAACAAAAATCTAGAATTAGAGTTTTATCTGACAGAATTCCACGAGCTTTGGTGTTTATCTATTTCTGCAGGGGGTTATCAGAGAATATAGAGAGAAGGCCCACATGTCATGTTTACAACGAGATAATTACGTGCCGCGCAATTTTCCTCAATCTGGAAGAGTCCAGAAGCCACGGGAACGAACGAGAACACGATCGGGCTCGGGGGCAGGGCGGCCGCCCAGCCCCCTTGGGCGCCCGCCCAGGGTTGGAGTCCAATCAGCACTCTGCTTCAGGGCTAAACTCCACCGACCTAAAGGATCAATCTAAACCACAAAATCAATGTCGGTTTGATCTGACGGCCCAAATTCACTTGAAAAGACTATATAACCAAGGCCTCTCCACCCCTGGAGGAGAGAGGAGAAGAGAAGAAATCATTATTCAGAGGTAGCCATCAAAGTTAGGGTTTAGAGCTTCTCTCCCACGGAGAATTAGAATTAGTTACTCCCTAATCCTTCAAGTTTAGAGGTTTGATTAGATAGCAATTAGAGAAGTAGAGCACTACGCTCTGGATTCGGATCTTCGGTAATAAAGATTGGTATTATTCATATCTTTCTCTAATTCTTTGTTCTAATTGCATTATGTCTCTAATTATTATGCTCTTAGTTTGCTCTAGTTCTATATTTGATATAGTTATGATTGATAATGAGTTTATGTATAAGTTTGCAAAGCGCTTAGCTCTTGACGCGAGGGAGTTAGGTGATAGATCACATGTGAGCGTGGTGCATAGATGTTATTTATCTGCAAATGTATCCTATTGGCCGGGTCGTGTGGTAGTTCGCGATAGAGACAGCTTCGTTGATTCTTATATAGTCTAGCCTCCGTTGATAGGACAGGCAGAACCGGTATTGTGGAGTAAGTCTTGCGATGCTCTGATTTACTTTAGCAATGTTCCTTATACATGAATGAAGAGTCTTTTATGCTATACATGATCTTGTAGATAACTAGAGTAGATTATGACTTAGTAGATAGTAGATAACTTAGAATCCATTCTCTAGCTAATCCGACATCACCTACATATATGAGGAGTAGTCTATTTTCTAATCGCTGTGTTATTTATCCCTTGAACTTATAATCATTATCATTATCTTTATGGTTTACCCCCTGCTTAGTAAGTGAATGTGTGACGAGTTTCTCATTAGTAATCATGTTCTTGCAAGTTTATCTCTAGTCTATGCCTTGATAGATTTTGCCCCTTAATTTAATTTCATCTTCCTTAGTTCTCTTGAGCAAAATTATAAATAACGATACCTGGAATACTTATCCTGGTGAAATGCTACAATGAGGTGTTTTATCTGTGCGCTTGTGGATAGAATAGATTATTTTCTAGAGAGCCCATTACATTTATAAATACCTTTGTACACTCTGGCACCATGCTGGGGATGACAACTTAGTATCTAAGTGGTGTTAGCCAGTGTCAACAAGCATTTCTGGCGCCGTTGCCGGGGATCTCATAAGGAAGTCATAAAAGGGAACAAAAGGGTAATACATAGGAACGGTAAGGAAGTCAGAAAATGAGTCAAGGTTATTCATGTAAAATATTAGACTAGACTATAGAGAAATAATTGCATAAAACAGCTACTAAGTGAGAAATCATAACAAGGCACCTCTGTTTTGGCAGGTTCACCCTGTTGTTTTTCTATGTTTATATTTTTATACAGGGTATATCAGGATTGACTTTGGAAACATTCAACTCTTCATCATCAGAACCAAAGCAATCAAGAGAAGAAGAAGCTAGCTACCAATTGCTGAAGCTATGGCACAGAAGACCCTACAAGAATTCTCTGCTCCAAGTCTTGACAACATTCCAATTGGTCCAAGATTTGCAGTAGAAGAAGGAGTACCTGAGTTTGAGCTCAAGTCAAGCCTCATCAATTTGGTGCAAGCTACACAATTCAGTGGAAAGGCACATGAAGATGCTAGTGCACACTTGCAGAATTTCTTAGAGATTTGAAGCACAATCCACATCAACGGAGTTGAGAAAGACATCATACTGCTTCGCCTTTTTCCATTCTCACTAGAAGGGAAAGCGAGGAAGTGGTTCTACACTCATCAAAATAACATCAACAACTGGACGAACTTGTCAGATGCCTTTCTATCAAAGTTTTTCCCTATAGGCAAAACAACTACCTTAAGAGGAAATATTGTCAGTTTCCAACAACAGAAGACAGAAGCCATTTCAGAAGCATGAGAGCGTTTTCAAGGATACATATCAGATTGTCCTCACCATGGAATGGCCAAATGGTTACTTATGCAGACCTTCTACCATGGATTAACCCAGAAGGCCCGTGAGTGCCTAGATGCATCTGCTAAAGGATCATTCTTGGAGCTTACAACTGGAAAAGCAGAGATACTTTTGGATAAGATAGCAGAAAATCAAAGCTAGTTCCAAGATAAAGCTCAACAAAGTCATCAAACTGATGAAATACCAGAAGAAGTAAAAGGATTATCAACTAAGATGGAAAATTTGCTCCATTGGATTGACCAGAGGGCCAAGTTCAAAGAAGATCAAAGGGCCATTGAGACAGCATACAAATATCAACCAACTTCGAGTCAACCCAATAGCAAAAGTATGAATTCAGGTAATACTTTCAAGCAACTTTCATTAAAAGAGATAATTGATCAACAAACCAAAATTAATGATGAAGTTAAACAAAGGCTAGATACAAATGAATCATCTCTAAAAGATATACACAATAAAATGGATTTTCTATTAACTACCTTTGATGAGCAAAACACTCTTAATAAAAGGGTAGAGCTTAAATTAATAAAGATAGCTGCTGCACTGCCTGTTGCTACTAACATTGAGCAGGTAAAGAATATAACTACTAGAGGAGGTAAAGCCACTAGAGATCCCCCATACCCAAAAGAGAAACAAAGAACATCAGCACCAGTGTAACCAGCAGTGATAGAAGAAGAAAGCCCAGTTGAAGCAGAAGATCTGCTCCAACCACCAAGAACTGGAGAAATGAGGAAAGATTTTTACGACACCAACTATCTGCCATTTCCCAGAAGAAACAGAGGACTGCAGTCGGATGAGCAGTTTGGTAAGTTTGTAGAGGTCATTCAGAAATTATATGTCAACATACCTCTGGTCGATGCCATACAGGTACCTACATATGCAAAGTACATCAGAGATATTCTTAACAAGAAGAGACCACTCCCCACCACTGAGGTTATCAAGCTGACAGAAGAATGTAGTGCGGCCATCCTCAATATACCACCAAGGAAGAAGGAAGATCCCGGATGTCCCACTATTGATTGCTCAATCGGAAACCAACACTTCAACAATGCACTTTGTGATCTCGGAGCAAGTGTCAGTGTGATGCCAGCATCAGTCTACAAAAAGCTTGAGCATGCGACCCTAGAACCAACATCAATGTGCCTACAACTAGCGGATCAATCGGTTCGACACCCGTTGGGCATCGCCGAGAACATTCCAGTCAAGATCAGAGATTTCCTGGTGCCAGTAGACTTCGTAGTACTGGACATGAGTCCTGACTCAAAAGTGTCCATCATCCTTGGAAGGCCATTTCTGAGCACTGCCAATGCCCACATCGATGTCGGGAAAGGAGAAATCAAATTCAACATAAATAGACAAGAAGAACACTTCACATTCAAGCCCAGACCAGAGAGAGACTCTACAGTGAAGGAAGTTCATGAAGGACCACTGGAGACACCATCTTCGGAGAAAGGTAACTCAGAAGATTAAAAGATTTGGGGGTCCAGCTTGGGGGACCTAAAAATCCCAAACCCTCACCGGGAGGTAAATTGGTATTAATCCGCATAATCAATTCCTACATTAGTCATATTTATCCATAGCATTATTATAATAATAAAGAGCCCCATATAAATAATATTTATGGTGTGCAACACCCCATATTTATTAATTATTGTGGAGGCACAAAAATATTTTTCATTATCATTTCAAATAAGTTTAAATTCTCATAGATTTTCCTGCATTATATTTAATTATATCAACCTTATAGAAGCATGACCCATACTCCTTGGGTCCCACATGTCATACACCACACCTCACATACATCCTATCACATAATTTCATCCACCAATATGTTTCCACTCACCAGACATCTTTCCACCGTCCAACCACAACCAACACAACATTATTATGCGTGAGATCAAAGCAAGGAAGCAAGTGGAGGATGCACACCCAGGATGGACACCAGGAGTGGGCGCCCGCCCACCTACCAAGGGCGCCCGCCCTGCTCCCTCTTCCTCCTATAAATAGCCACCTTCTACCTCCATCTTCTTCACACAAGCACTCCAGAAAACCACACAAGTATCAGTTTCCAGAAGGAGCTCTTGTAGTGAAGTGAGAAGAGAGTAGAGAGAAAGAGAAGAGTGGGAAAGAAGTTTTTGTGAGAGAGTGAGTATCACCTAGTAAGTAGTGATCCCGCTGTACAAGCGGAAGTAAAAGTTTTTTAGGGAAGGTTCTGCCATAGAAACTTGAACGACTAACCCCTGGACTACTGACATTCTAGACAGCTGACCACTAACATTTTCTCTCACATTTTCCACTAGTTTTGTTTTTGCCAACTTTTGTTTACAGGATGTTTAAAAAGGTGAAGAACGCAGGGAAGGCTCTCAAGAACATTGGTACAAGGAGTTCAGCCCGACACTCCTCACAGCCATCAGAGATGAGTGTCGACCCGACACCCACACAAGCTCCGTCATCTTCATCAGTTCAGCAAGTCAAGGTCCTTCTCAAGATAGGAGACCTTGGACTGAAGACCCGAAGGGAGAAGGAAGTCTATTAGCATTTGAAGAACAAAGATTTTATTCACACCCCTACTCTCGATCCAATCTTACTACAAGAAAGAGGTATGAACACTGAATTTGACTTAATTTTCCAGATGATAGGTTGGATGAATTTTTGGAATATAACTGAGCTGGGTTCTCGTCTTCTCACCCTCAAATTTCTTTGCACCTTACAATACTATGAGGGGGGAATTGTTTTTCGGATGTTCAAACAGGAGATTATGTTGTCTTGGAGAGAGCTGAGCGACCATCTTGGTTTCTCTTCAAGATGCATCCTGAACATTGAGTTCGACCTACCCAATTTTGAGAGACACCAGTTTTGGAGAGAAATATCTAGAGATAATTTTTATAGTCAAGCCCGAACCAGTGACATGGAACACCCCACTCTTAGGATGTTCCACAAATGGTTTGGGTACAATCTTTTCTATCGTGATGATATTAGGAAAGTAAGAGTAGGAGATTTACAACTTTTATATGCTGCTATTAATAAAGTACCTACTTCACCTGTTAGACTTTTAGTTTCTCATTGGCTTAGTGTACCTAGTCTTCAGGGACCAGTAGGATGTACTTCACTTATCACTCGTCTAGCCTCTAATCTTCACTTACTAGAAAACTCATCGTTGGACTTCATAGATGAGTTAAGAATTTATCATGGCTATGACACATTTAGACAGGCTCGGATGTTAAAGAAAGCGGGGAATGTAATGTATATGCTATATGATGATAAAGGCAAGATTCGGTTACCTAACCCGAACCTTGGCCTCTACGTTGTTCAAAATTTTTTGATTGAGATTGCAGCAACACCAGTGAACCAGAGAGCTCCACAGCGAGTGGCATCTGAAAGGATGACCACCCATCGAGAACACACCTGGTATGGAGCTGATCCCGGGCCAGAAGAAGCAGCGCACCTGCATTATTGCGACTACAACCCCCGAGTCCTTCGAGACCCATGGGTGCGACATGTGCAACCACAAGAGCCAACAGAGGAGACATGGCCGGAGAGCCAAGATCACCAGTGGACAAACCCGCCTTTCTATACGGGCAGGTACTCGACTGATCCATATGGAGCTTCAGGATCCAGACCTCCGCCCCAATTTGATGCAGGACGATACTCCGACGCCTCCTACGCTTTCACGAATGACTACTATCAAGAGGCCGGTGCTTTCTTCACCCGTACCGACAACACTCTCCTCGACATCCAGAACACGCAAGTAGAACATGGACGACTCGTGGAAGAGCAACAAAAATGGAACCAGGACCATACCGCTACAGTAGAAGAGCTGAGACAAGATACAACAACAATGAACGACAACATCACAACCATGACGCGGTTCTGGAATATCGGGTAAGACCGACCGCAACATCCAGCTTGGGGGAGTTCCTCCCCAATTTATCAAGTAAGTTTTTATTTGCTCTTCTTATTTATTCTTTTCTATTTTAGTATTTTATCTTAAAAGGAAAAAAATTAGAAAACCCAATAAATATTTTCTTGCTTTAATTTACTGCATTTTATAAACATGAAAACAAAATAAAAAGAGTGTAGATAAGTGTGCTTTATTTTCCTGTTAAGTTTAATCTCTAGAAAAATAAAAAGACCAAAAAGATGCATGATGGAAATGATGAACAGTTGCTCTGTTTGCTTACTTTCAAGTACCTAGCTTTTATATTAGAGTTCTTCCAGGAATTACTAAAACTGAAATTACTATCTATGGGAAACATAAAACTAAAAGTCTAGGTAAGAGAAAGGCATGATATAAAGTTTGAGCTACTGTTTATCTTGTTCCTACTACACTAAGTTCTAGAGATCTATTTTGAAAACTTACAAATCACATGATGAGTTCCTAGCATTGCAAACTACCTACCACAGCCATACTTGCTATAACATCTTTTACTATATTTACATTGAGTTTGATCGAGCTGTGTAGACCCTTAGGAGCTTTTCATGTGGTTAAATTAAGATATTCACTTGCACACATCCACTACACCATTCATCACCAATCATTAAAATTGCTAAAAATATTATCACTCACTATCCCAAGTATTGTTATTCTCTCTCTAAAAAGATTCAATGCAGAAGAGGCATGGGTTATGCAAAAATATACGAGGAAATAAAAAGGGGCAAGTGCCCGGAACCTCAAAAAACAAAGAAAAAAGGGTGAGACGAGAGGTAAAAATGGACAAGTGTCCGGAGTAGAATTAGGGGTACAAAGATGCCCACTTGAGCGGAAAAAATGGACAAGTGTCTGACAGTAGAATTAGGGGTATCTACTACCCACCTGAAAAAAAAGAAAGAAAAGAAAAAGATAGCCCATGTTCTCCCAAGGCAAAGATCAAAGAAGAGGAGAGATAGCAATATGAGGAGCAATGAGAACTAAGTTTTATTATCACTTATATATTTTCACCATCACTATCATTTACTCCACCACACATGCACATCTTGATTTAATTGTATGCTGAGTTCCTTTGGATCCATGGCTCGATTAGACAACATATGTATGAGCTGTTTTTCACTCCTATGAGCTCCACTTAAATATTACATTAGCTATAGGTAAGTGATATTTTGGTAAGGATCCACAAACACCACATATAGAGAGACTCGAGAGAATCATTGCTGGGAACTCTGAGTTTTATTTTGAAAACTTATGAAAAACTCTGGAACAAAGATGAAGTATAAACAGGAGGAATAGTGCTTGACTTAATTATTTTGTGTTTCAATTACTTAAGACTTAAGTGCAGGTTCTAAACTCCATGACGCTTCACTCTAATCTGGAAGAAATTTTATAAAAGCATGTGTGCCTGTCAGGAAAGAAAACATCGAAGCAACTCCTGATCCGTCTGAGTTTAGCTGTTTACTCAGGGACGAGCAAAGGGTAAGCTTGGGGGAGTTTGTTGACGGTCCTTAAGTACTAAAATTAATAATCAAATAAACATGAAAAAGGATCAACATGAAACAAACATCTAGAATTAGGGTTTTATCTGACAGAATTCCACGAGCTTTGGTGTTTATCTATTTCTGCAGGGGGTTATCAGAGAATATGGAGAGAAGGCCCACATGTCATGTTTACAACGAGATAATTACATGTCGCGCAATTTTCCTCAATCTAGAAGAGTCCAGAAGCCACGGGAACGAATGAGAACACGATCGGGCTCGGGGGCAGGGCGGCCGCCCACCCCCCTTGGGCGCCCACCCATGGTTGGAGTCCAATCTGGACTCTACTTCGGGGCTAAACTCCACCGACCTAAAGGATCAATCTAAACCACACAATCAATGTTGGTTTGATCTAACGGCCCAAATTCACTTGAAAAGACTATATAACCAAGGCCTCTCCATCCCTGGAGGAGAGAGGAGAAGAGAAGAAATCATTATTCAGAGGTAGCCATCAAAGTTAGGGTTTAGAGCTTCTCTCCCACAGAGAACTAGAATTAGCTACTCCCTAATCCTTCAAGTTTAGAGGTTTGATTAGATAGCAATTAGAGAAGTAGAGCACTACGCTCTGGATTCGGATCTTCAGTAACAAAGATTGGTATTATTCATATCTTTCTCTAATTCTTTGTTCTAATTGCATTATGTCTCTAATTATTATGCTCTTAGTTTTCTCTAGTTCTATATTTGATATAGTTATGATTGATAATGAGTTTATGTATAAGTTTGCAAAGAGCTTAGCTCTTGACGCGAGGGAGTTAGGTGATAGATCACATGTGAGCGTGGTGCTTAGATGTTATTTATCTACAAATGTATCCTATTGGCCGGGTCGTGTGGTAGTTCGCGATAGTGACAGCTTCGTTGATTCTTATATAGTCCACCCTCGGTTGATAGGACAGGCAGAACCGGTATTGTGGAGTAAGTCTTGCGATGCTCTGATTTACTTTAGCAATGTTCCTTATACATGAATGAAGAGTCTTTTATGCTATACATGATCTTGTAGATAACTAGAGTAGATTATGACTTAGTAGATAGTAGATAACTTAGAATCCATTCTCTAGCTAATCCGACATCACCTTCATATATGAGGAGTAGTCTATTTTCTAATCGCTGTGTTATTTATCCCTTGAACTTATAATCATTATCATTATCTTTATGGTTTACCCCCTGCTTAGTAAGTGAATGTGTGACGAGTTTCTCATTAGTAATCATGTTCTTGCAAGTTTATCTCTAGTCTATGCCTTGATAGATTTTGCCCCTTAATTTAATTTCATCTTCCTTAGTTCTCTTGAGCAAAATTATAAATAACGATACCTGGAATACTTATCCTGGTGAAATGCTACAATGAGGTGTTTTATCTGTGCGCTTGCGGATAGAATAGATTATTTTCTAGAGAGCCCATTACATTTATAAATACCTTTGTACACTCTGGCACCATGCTGGGGATGACAACTTAGTATCTATGTGGTGTTAGCCAGTGTCAACAGTTTCTTTATTCATGTGAATGCCAGAACAAAGGAGAAGCTTATAAAAGTGATAGTCAAGTACCTTAAGATGTTACCTTACTTGAAGAGTGATGGTACAGTATCACCTTGTGGAAGCTTTCCTTTCTTAGCGGTCGTGCACCGTGTTTGTGGCACTCTTTGTCTTGTTCCATGGATCATCTCTCTATGATGAATGAGCTATGTCTTCCTTGTGCAAATCGTTAAACTTCATGTGTCTCCTTTGTCTCCAATGTGAGTTTGTATCTCAGGACTTCCCAGGTTGATATTGAAAGTTTTCCTGCAGGTGTTAGTCCGACAAAATATACCGCAATGTCTACTCAAGTAGTTTTTAGTTCAGTAACCAAACTAGACTCCATGTCTAATCAGATTAAGGAAGGCTATTTAACCTAAGCACCATGCTTAATTTAAATGCCAATGGAAGTATGTCGAGTACTTCCAAACCAATACTTGCTTGTGAATAGACAAAGGTAGCATGATAGCATTTATAGAGATCTACTCAAGTGGAGATGAAAAATAAGTTTAGTGTTTAGAAAAATTGAGCATGCCTCAAAAGTAGGGACAACCAACATAGCAACATGGCAAAGGATGTTCTTATGTAAGGTATTTCCCCCAAGCTTGAATTTTGCAAAATTCAAGATTGGATGAATTTAATTCAATGTTGCATGATGATTGGTTGGGCATACCTTGCACTTGTCTTTCCTCGGATCTTCTTGCTCCTATCCTAGAAAGGTTAGTGACACGAATACCCGAAGGAATATTTCTACAATTATCTTTATATGCTCAATACACAAGGCAATGTTGCAAATAATTAAAAGTTCATGTTACGATCTGATAAGTGCTTGTTTTAGGACACTAAGCTTGTCCTTGGGAAACCATCAAATTATGTTGGTGAAGTGGTTTCCCCTCCAACACCAACCTAAGCGTGCCTATATCAAGATCGACTCAACGATATCTGCAATATTTATTATAGACATATGCATCGATAACCACCCCTTTAAAGTTTTTATAAATAGAAAGGAAGAGGGGGTTGGAGATCTCAAATGTGGTAAGGTTGGAGAGATCAATTGACTGGGGAGATGTTTTATATGAGCAAGGACTTGGTGAGGTATTTATGAAATAACTTCCATACTCACTGTTGTTTCTCTCATTCTCAAACTCCAAGGATGATTCTTCATGAATGCTTAAAATTCCTCTAGGATTGTCTCTCAAGTTTGTTTTATCCATCCATTCAATGGTGATAGCACATGGATTTTTAATGCCCTCTAGACATTGATGTTTCTCTTCTCGTTCCTCCTTGTGGTCTTGGTGACTCTTATGCATGGGATGTCTAGAGAGATTCATAGGATCATCGGGAGGTTCAAGAGAAAGAGCATAGTAGAAATTATTAGGCTCAAGGATGGGTTTAAAGATAGGTTTGAATGAGTCATCAAAAGTGGGTGTAGAAGGGGAGAAGATGAGATTGTCTTCTAAATGGCTTCGCTCTCCTTCTATTGCATCACTTAAGATGCCATCCTTGAGTCTTTCTAGGTGTCCATCAAAGGGATTGGATTTGAGATGCTTTCTAAGAGATCCCTTCTTAGGAAGGGACAGACTATACGCACTCAAAGGTCTCTTATGAAGCAAGAAGTTTAAGCTCATCCCAAAATGAATTTCCAAAGGTAGAATTTCTTCTCCCCTTAGATGATTTTGGAGCACTACTAGTTTGGGTTGGATAGCCGATTCATGGGATTGAAATGTTTGGAAATCGGCTATTGAAACTTCCTTTCCTCGTCTGGGAGATGATTCCTTCTCTATCTCTAGGAATTTTTTATGAAGACTAGTGGAAGAATGATGTCCACGAATGAAGACATACCTTGCTTTACTAACAGATAAAGAAAGAAAAACTCTACCAAAGGTTATATAATTAAGACCAATGTGAAAATATCGAGGAAAAACATGGTCTTGTAGGGCTAGGTCTAAACCAGAATTTATAGAAAGATTAAAAGATTCGCTAGGTGTAGCTAACAGTTCATTATCTTCTTGATTAAAAGATAGGACCTCGGCTACAGAAAATGGTTGGTTTTGACCTATTGCAATCAACTCCGGACACAGATCATAATTAGGGTCAAAGAAAGGACTTGTTGACTCCCATGTTCTGTGGCTGGTCTCCGAAGGTGCAAAAAATTCAATAATAGGTGTGAAATTGAGTTATCCATAAAGATGGAAAAAATAAAAAGATAAAAGTATAAAAGTATAAAAGTATAATACAAGATAATAGCAAGACTCAAAGTTATCTCAGCAAACCGTCTTTCTCCCCGGCAACGGCGCCAGAAATGCTTGTTGATATTTGTTAACGCCATCAGGAAATGATCGGCAAGTGCACGGATATCGGTGAGCACTTCACCCGGGAGGTTATCTAGAGTATCGTATTTATATTTTTACCACTGGGAGAAAGCGTGCATCTGACTAACCAAATCTATTGCTACTACCCTTTAGGCTACAAACAATGTGATTTGATGTGAGCGATGTATAGAGAAGACTACAACCGCACTCTCGTTCTAACCTTGGTAAGGATGATATACTGTTCTATTGGGGAGGCTTACGGAATCTAGACACCACAAAGGATGTTCCCGCACCTATAAACCCTACCGATCCTGCTAACGGGATTGTGGGCTACAAAGGTAGCTATGGAAATGTCACGTTTTTCCCTACTACCACGGTCTGGCTAGACAAGGGATATCTATGAGTACCCTAGCCCAAACACCACGTTTACGCTAGCAATGATTACTCTAAACTCAACTGGGAGAGAATAAAGTAAACTCATAAACCAAAGAACAATAAGAACAAAGAACTTACTAGAATTTAGAAGTCGAAATACTAAAGAATCCTAGGAGCAAGCCTTAGGTTAGGAGACTTGATCCTGTAGGTACAACCTCGGAGTAGACACCGACAGGCCGGGCTTCCTCCGATCTACACCTCCACTCTATCTCTCTCGATCTATAAGAACTAATTCTAATCTCACATTGGATGCTAAGCCCTATGAGGTTGGCACCCTAGAGGGACCTCTCTCTCTGAATCCTCTCTGGAAAATATGCTAATGAATAATGGGATTGCCCTCCTCCAGGGGCCAGGGGGCCTGCTTATATAGCCCCTCCAAATGAACGTGGGCCGTCGGATCAAACCGACCTTAGTCGCACGGTTTTCCTTAATCCTTTAGGTCGGTGGAGCATAATCCACGAAGCAGAGCCTGATTGGCCGAGACACCTAGGCGGGCGCCCAAGGGGGGAGGGCGGGCACCCTGTCCCCGGTCCCGCTCGGCCTCCCGTTCGTTCCCGTTGCTTCTAGAGTCTTCTAGATGATAGAAAATTGTGCGGCACGTTAATATCTCTATGTAAACCCGACATGTGGGCCTTTCCTCCATATTTCCTGATAACCCCCTGCAGAAATAGACAAACACCAAAACTCGTGGAATTCTGTCAGATAAAACCCTAAGTCTGGGTGTTGGTTGCATTTGGATCCTTTTCTTTATTTATTTGATGATTATATTTGGTACTTAAGGACCGTCAACACTCGGCATGTTAAGAACAGGGTCAGGCATCATGTCTACAGCGCTAAGGGTGGCTTGACATGATCAATAGAAGCAACCATGTTGTGTTCATGATCACTACAACTCCAAGAATGGAGCACCTCACCATCACCACACGGCTCTATACCATGCCCCATACTCCTGGACGGAATCATGGCACTATATGCGCCGACACATGTAAACCCTACCTTTCCTTAAAGCTATAAAAGGGAGGCAAGGTCCCATTCAGAAGACGGGCACACATCAGCAACACGACCGCACACACCAATACTCAATCACGCCACTAGTCGAGACCTGGGTCACATTCCCTCTCTCGCAACCTGCTTCTAACCCCTACTAGAGGCACTTCGGGTGTAGGATAATACAAGTTATGCTCCCACACTAGATGTAGGGTATCGTTGGCCTAAACTAGTATAAATCCTTTGTGTGCTTCCTGCATCACCATCTAGGTTAGGGATGCGCAGACTTATGTCACTTGTTAGTCTCTGAACCATGAGTCCAGATGCCGATAGTTGGCGCGCTAGGTAAGGGCCCTTCTGCGTGTGATACCTTTTCCTCCAAGAAAACCTAGATGGCTGACGGTTTCCACCCATGCGATCATGAGGTTTGGGAGGTTGGAGTTCATGTCGCACGGGTCCAGGTACGACATGGTCCTTCTCCCACCATGAATTGAGCCTGAGAACAAGCCTCTCCCACCCCATCCCGTATGCAGGAGGCACTCATGTGATCACTCTAGACACGCCGACAGACGAGGCGAAGACAAGGGAGTTCCGGCCCTACCGCTAGGGATAAGAACCCCCTAACACAGCCTGCTGATCCTCCTCGGCCGATGATCAACACCCTTGGTCCATGGCTGGCCAGGGGGAAAGCCCTAGGGGCATCTAGCTCTGCTGCTGGGCCCATGAGGGGCCCAGCATGCCCTTCCAGCCCACCTTGGTCGGCGATCAGTACACCTGATCCGCCACACTGTAGGAAGGTGTCACCAGCGGCATCATCATCGTGACGTAGAGCCCCAAAACCACCACACTCAGAATCGAGCCTGAGGCCAGAGGGGGCACGCGACCACATAACCCTCACTCCCTTATGGACTAAGGAATACCACTGCATCTTATGCCTCTTCTACAAGCACTTCTTTAAATGCATACATAGATCTTCCTGGCCACTACTTAAGCTCTACCCTTGACCTCATCACCACACCACCTGCAGCCACCTATTCTGATGTTTGTTCCTCGGAGGATGATGTGTGGGTGGGTGCAGACTTCTCTGGGCTCGGTGACCCAGAGACTCTCCATTGTATCCTCGTGGCAAGCAACTACTGCTTCGGGTACTCTAACTCCAAAGGCAGATTATGACCCTCTCAAGAGTGCTTCCACCTTGAAGCTAGGGCAGCACCGCTGGGTGGAAATGAGGGCGCTGGACCTAGAAATGTCACTCCTCTGTGGGAAGTACCCCCCGCTAACCAAGGAAGGCCGTGAGCAGCAGCTTCAGCCCCTGAGGGCCATCATCCAGCTGTGGCAGAACCTCCTAAGTGGTTGGGCCCACCGACACCTGTCATTGTCCCAAGGACCTCTGACGGTGATGCCGAGGATCCTTCCACTCTAGAAGCCCGATGAGCATCCCACGATGCCCATCTCACTGCTACCTGTGGCGTAACAACCAAGCTCGTCCTGACCACCAATGATGGTCAATTAACGAGAACTTCTTCTTCTCGCCCTTTCAGGATAGCAAGTGGCCACCTTAACACCAGGATCATTCGTTGCGAAGACATTGCAGTATCACCAACGATATATAACCAAAATAGCATTTCATAGTAAAACAGCGGAAGTATTACTTAACTTAATTTACAAAAGTAGTTCTTCAAAGTAGGACTTAGATAAAGTGTTATTACAAGCCAGGTCCAGCGGAGCAACTTAAACATAGTACAAATATTACAACTTTTACAGACCCTGCCCATGGGTCACGCTTACTCCGTCTCGTCGTCAACCTCAACGACGGTTACACAACAGGGTCCGAAACAAGTCGGCTCCTGAGCTTCACCTGCAACAGGGGTTATAAAGCCCTGAGTACGGGAGTACTCAACAAGACTTACCCGGCAGAAAAAGAGAAGAACTTAGGAATGCAGGCTTAGGGTAGACAAGGAGTGGCTGAGCAAGGAGCCAAATTGTTTTGCTAAAAAGCTTACTAATAGTGCATCCTTACTTTCAAGTTTTAGCCATGAATTTCTCACCTCAAGAGGCCGAGGAATTCGAGGACAGTCTATCTAGTTGCTTTTCACAGACAAGTCTGTAAATTCCTAGTCCTTAATCAAAGTATTATCCATCCAACGGCCATAGCTTCATGTCACTCTGAGTCCGAGAATTGGGATCCGAACCTCATGAGACATTTCACCCTTTCTCATTTTACAACTTAGTTGCATATTTAACTACGATGAGAGTCAGTGGATTGAGTCTCCCAATCGGGGAGCAACGACGATTCGAACCGCTTAGCAATCCAGCTGGAGTTCCTAACCACCCGACATATGTAGAACCAAATCTTGCATATGTCAACCCAAATCTAGCCTTCCCAAGATCTGACCGGGTTCGCGGCACCCGAGAGCACAGTAACCCACCGTCCACCCCATTTGCCAGGAGGGTACACGCTACTCTCACCGTCGCTCCACGCCCAGTGCGCGAGTAGCCGTTCTCGTCGAGGAATCACAAGACCGGGCTTACCGAGGGCAAGTGGCTAGTACTATAAATTCTCAACCCAGCAGGCCATCAATGGACCGGTCCTTAATCGACACAGTTGGAGACACTACTTTAAGACTCCATTCTTAAAGCAAGTCCACCGACTGGTCTCAAGTTGAAACATCATTGACCATAAAAGTATTCCACAACAACCCTTCAAACTTTCTTGTTTGAAAACCTATCTAGTAGCAGGTGTTGACGGTCCTTAAGTACCAAATATAATCATCAAATAAATAAATAAAAGGATCCAAATGCAACCAACACCTAGACTTAGGATTTTATCTGACAGAATTCCACAAGTTTTGGTGTTTGTCTATTTCTGCAGGGGGTTATCAGGAAATATGGAGGAAAGGCCCACACGTCGGGTTTACATAGAGATATTAACGTACCGTGCAATTTTCTATCATCTAGAAGACTCCAGAAGCCACAGAAATGAACGGGAAGCCGAGTGGGCTCGGGGGCAGGGCGCCCGCCCTCCCTCCTTGGGCGCCCGCCCAGCTACAGAGTCCAAACAGGACACGTTTCGTGGATTACGCTCCACCGACCTAAACGATCAAGAATAACCGTTCAATCAATGTCGGTTTGATCCGACGGCCCAGATTCACTTGAGGGGACTATATAAGTAGACCCCCTGGCCCCTGGAGGAGGCACCCCTTGATCATTATTCATTATTCATAGACAGAGCAAAAGCTAGGGTTTGGAGATGAGAGCTCTCCTCTCATCTCTAAACTAGAGTAGATCTAGATAGTAGCGAGATGGAGAGCGAGGGAGGATTGGAGGAGAGGCCGGCCTGTCGGTTCTTCCTCCGGTTGTACTTTGTCATGATCAATCTCTAATCAAGCTTGCTCATGGGATGACTTTGGTAATCTACTTCTAATTCATTATGCAATTACTAATCATGTATGTTCTGGTTCACAACTCTTTTGAGTACTTTAATCTATAGGACGCTATAGGTGAGAGTTGTAGTATAGGTGTAAGCGTGGTGCTTAGACCTAGATTACTTGTGGATATCCCCTGTCTAGCTGGATCGTGTAGTAGGCCGCGTAGGTGACAGTTACGTTGGTCCACTGTAGTCCACCTCTTGTTAGCAGTACGGGTAGGGTTTATCGGCCTATGGATAAGCATCCTTTGTGGTGTATTCTTATCACGTGGTTCGTCCCAGACATAGACATACCCCTTTGAAGTAAAGAAACCATAGTTATCCTCTCTATTCTGCTACCATCGCCCGTATACTAGATTGCTCAACTCTCTATTCCCCTATTATTACCCATTGTTATCTTACCTTTAATATTGTTCTTATTCGATTCTACCATCTTTCCTATTTACACCTATCTATCTAACTTGGTTAAGTTAGAGCGTAGTTGGTTCTCCCAATTCCCTGCGGATACGATAAAACCTTTAACTGGGTAAAAGCTACAACGGTATCCGTGCGCTTGCAGATTTATCTGTGTGCGTATAAATACCATAGTACACTCTAGTGTCATGCTGGGGATGACAACCTAGTATTCAAGTGGTGTTAGCAGTGTCAACAAGCATTTTTGGCACCGTTGCCGGGGAAACGGTTGCTGAGTTGACTACGAACTAGCTTAATCATTTTCTAAAAAAATAAAAAATATATATTTTTCCTTTTATCTTTTGCCTTATCTCTGCTATTCTTTCTTCTTATCTAATCCTTGATCTCTGGTCTATCATGAATTCAAACAAGTCTATCTATGAATTTCATAGACCTACGGGCACACATCTCGAACCACCAAAATCTTCAAAGCCTATCATAGCATCTAGTTTTGAGATAGACCCCGAATACATAGAATTTGTTCAAAAACAACCTTTCTCAGGAGAAGGTGAGCAAAACCCATACACACACCTAAGAGAGTTTTATCGAGTCTGTGACCTCCTTCGCATAGAAGGCTGTTGACGGTTCTTAAGTATCAATTTTAATTATAAAATAAATAAGAGAAAGGTCCAATATACAAACAACACCTAGAATTAGGGTTTGATCTAACAGAATTCCACGAGTTTTGTTGTTTATCTGTTTCTGCAGGGGGTTATCAGGAAATAAGGAAGAAAGGCCCACATGTCGAGATTACATAGAGATATCAACGCACCGCGCAATTTTCTACCATCTAGAAGACTCCAAAAGCCACGGGAAGGAAGTGGAGGCCGAACGGGGCCAGGCACTGGGCGCCCGCCCAGTTGACCTGGGCGCCCGCCCCCTCGTAGAGTTAGATTAGGACTCTCTTGCGGGACTAATCTCCACCGACCTAAAGGATCAAGGATAACCGTCCAATCAATGTTGGTTTGATCCAATGGCTCACATTCACTTGAGGGGACTATAAAACCAGACCCCCTGGCCCCTGGAGGAGACAAGTTTTCATAGAGTTGAGAGGAGCCCTCGAAGGAATACCTCTCCTCTAAATAAAATTTCTTTTTAGGCTTAGCAACCAATGTGAGTAGAAATAGATCTTCTAGTTTCTACTAGATTGAGAGAGATACAGTGGAGGTGTAGATCGGAGGAAGCCCGGCCTGTCGGTGTCTACTCCGAGCTTGTACCTGCGAGATCAAGTTCTCCTAACCAGAAGCTTGCTCCTAGGATTCTTTAGTATTTTGACTTCTAAATTCTAGTAAGTTCTTGTTTTATTGTTCTTTTGGTTTATGAGTTTACTTTAATCTCTTCGCGTAGAGTTTAGAGTAATCATCTCTAGCGTAGACATGGTGTTTGGGCTAGGATACTCATAGATATTCCCTGACTAGCTGGACCGTGGTAGTAGCGAGGAACGTGACATTTCCGAGTTAGCTTTGCACACCATATCCCGTTAGCAGGAAGGATAGGGTTTATAGGTGCGGGTTGAACATCCTCTGTGGTGTCTAGATTCCGTTAGCCTCCCCAATAGAACAGTATATCATCCTTACCAAGGTTAGAAAGAGATTACAGTTGCAGTCTTCTCTATTTATCACTCACATCGAGAAACATTCTTTGTTGCCTAAAGGGTTAGTAGTAATAGACCAGATTAGTCAGATGCACTCTTTCTCCTAGTGGTAAAAAAATAAATACGATACTCTGGATAACCTCCCGGGTGAAGTGCTCACCGATATCCGTGCGCTTGCGGATCAATTCCTTATTGCGTTCCCAAATATCAACAAGCATTTCTGGCGCCGTTGCCGGGGAGAAAGACGGTTTGCTGAGATAACCTTGAGTCTTACTACTAGCTTGTATTTATACTTTTATCTTTTCTTATCTTTTATATTCTTTATCCATTTTCTTTACTCTTACCTTATGGAAAACCAAGATTCTAAATCAATCTACCAATTTGCAACACCTTCGAAAACTGACCTTTTACCATGGGAGTCATCACAGCCTATCCTAACATCCCAGTATAAGTTAAGTTCTAGGTTGATTGCCATGATTCAAAACATATCTTTTTCGGAAAAGGAAGACGAAAACCCTTACCTTCACATTAGAGATTTTGAGCAAACATGTGATTGTCTTCGCATTGAAGGCATTTCTGATAAAACTTTACGTTGGAAGCTGTTTCCTTTTTCCTTAAGGGGAGAAGCTAGACAATGGTAGAGTCAGAAGGTAAGTCAACAACAAGGTGAATGGGGAGTTTTATGAGCCAACTTTTGTCTAGATTTCTATTCCCTCGACCGTATCGGCGACCTTAGACTCGAAGTCCTATCTTTTAAACAAAAAGATAATGAAACTTTGGGAAAATCCTAGAAACGTTTTTCTGATCTTTTAGAATCTGGTCCAAACCTTAATCTTGAAGACCCTGTTCTTTTATTTCACTTTTTTCGAGGTGTTCAGAAAGATCATAAACAAATGCTACATACAATGTCTAGAGGTTCTTTCTTTTGTATCCCTACTAATGAAGCTAGAGTGATCCTAGATAGAATCCTAGAAGCTAAGATGGATAACCTACGAAGCCGAAGTAGACACTCTGCCAAATTCTTCATCTACTTTAGCTATCCCAAGTTCTGAGCCACAAGAGGAAGAAATTCCACCACCGGACTTCATGCTGGATATAGAATCTGATCTTTTTGTCGATTTTGGAAACATTTCAAACTACCATTCTACTAACAGACCCCAAAACGACCATCTTAGCATTTGTTTGCCAAGTGAATATCAATTAATAGAGCTTATCGCAGTCATGAGTAGCGAGTGGTTGGAGGAATCAGAGCTTTCCTCTGATGTGATCCGTTTGGACACACCCTCTATAACTATACGCTGTGCTTATAATTCTGATCGATTTGATGCTCTCTATAATCCTGTTGTGGGGATCAACATTATGTCTGAATCTTTTGCACTTAAACTATTTAAAAACTTGTTCTTAACCCCCACAACAAAGGTCATAAAGGAATCTTCGGGACGATTAGTCCCCAGTCTTGGAATTATTAATGTCCTACCTCTTACGGTAGAAGGCTCCATGGTTCATTTGAACTTCTATATCTTTGATACATGGGACTTCGACCTATTGATAGGACAACCTTTTAGAAGACTCCTTTATGAAGGTCATACTGGAAAGCTACACATTTCTTTTGGAAAAGCCTTTAAATTTCCAATAACAATTTCACACTCCTTAAATAATAAGGCCGAGTCATATCTTTTGCCTGATCCTATGGAGGAGGTAAAGGCTGCATCTCTAGAGCTTTTAGAAGAATCAGACTTAGAAGACGAAACTCCTTTCTTCATAGAAGAAGAGGCCAAACCTTCTGAACCTGAACCCTTAGATGAGTTTGCAGAAACACCTAGACCTCCCATAGAGCTTTAAACTTTACCACCCGGTCTTATCTATGCTTTCCTAAACAATAATCCAGAGTTTCTTGTGATCATTAGTGATAAACTCACTCAGGAGCAAACTCTGCGATTAATGACCATTCTTGAGAAACATCACTCAGTTTTTGGCTACTCACTCCAAGATCTTACAGGAATCAGTCCTGTGATTTGTACCCATCGTATTCCAACAGATCCTTCTGTTTCACCTTCTCGAGAGCCCCAACGTAGACTTAACAACACTGTGAGAGAGGCAGTTAAAAAGGAAGTTATAAAGTTGCTGCATGTAGGGATTATATATCCTGTGCCGCATAGTGAGTGGGTGAGCCCAGTTCAAATTGTGCCTAAAAAGGGAGGCATGTCTGTTATTATGAATGAAAAGAACGAGCTAATTCCGCAACGCACCGTCACAGGATGGTGGATGTGCATAGACTATAGAAAACTAAACAAAGCCACGAGAAAGGATCATTTTCCTTTACCTTTCATAGATGAGATGCTAGAGCGATTAGCGAACCATTCGTTTTTCTGTTTCTTAGATGGATATTCAGGGTATCACCAGATCCCGATCCATCCTGATGATCAAAGCAAAACCACTTTTACATGCCCATATGGAACTTATGCTTACCATAGAATGTCTTTTAGGTTATGTAATGCACCAGCTTCTTTTCAAAGATGCATGATGTTTATATTTTCTAATATGATTAAAGAGATTATGGAAGTTTTCATGGATGATTTTTCTGTTTATGGAAAAACTTTTGATAGTTGTCTTGAAAACTTAGACAAGGTTTTGCAAAGATGTGAAGAAAAGCACGTAGTCCTTAATTGGGAAAAATGTCATTTTATGGTTAGGGAAGGAATAGTGCTGGGACACCTAGTGTCTGAAAGAGGTATTGAGGTAGACAAAGCTAAAATTGAAGTAATTGAACAACTACCTCCACCTGTGAATATAAAAGGAATTCGAAGTTTTCTTGGCCATGCTGATTTTTATCGTAGATTCATAAAAGATTTTTCATTCATTGCTAGACCACTTACTCTTTTGCTAGCCAAGGATGCTCCTTTCGAATTTGATGATGCATGTCTAACATCTTTCAATTTATTAAAGAAAGCACTCATCTCTGCACCAATCATTCAACCCCCTGATTGGTCGTTGTCTTTTGAAATTATGTGTGATGCTAGTGATTATGCTGTGGGGGCAGTTTTGGGACAAACTAAAAATAAGAAGCATCATGCAATTGCTTATGCCAGTAAAACTTTGATAGGAGCTCAACTTAACTATGCAACCACTGAAAAAGAGCTTCTGGCTGTTGTCTTTGCCATTGATAAATTTAGATCTTATTTAGTTGGAGCTAAAATAATTGTTTACACTAATCATGCTACACTAAAATATTTGCTCACTAAAAAAGATGCTAAACCTCGCCTGATTAGATGGATCTTATTACTCTAAGAATTTGACTTAGAAATAAAAGATAAAAAGGGAGTAGAAAATTCTGTTGCTGATCACTTGTCTAGAATGTATTTTAAGAGTCCACAGGAAACCCCCATCAATGATTCACTCCGGGACAACATGCTCTACGGGATTAATAGGTCTGACCCCTGGTATGCAGATATTGTTAATTTTATGGTTTCAGGGTATGTACCACCAGGAGCAAACAAGAAAAAGCTTATTCAAGAAAGTCGTTCACATATATGGGATGAGCCATACCTCTTCCGAGTATGCTCTGATGGCTTACTCAGGAGATGTGTGACCACTGAGGAAGGATGGAAGATCATCGACAGATGTCATTCATCACCATATGGAGGTCACTATGGAGCATTCCGTACACATTCAAAGATCTGGCAGTGTGGATTCTACTGGCCTACAATGTATGAAGACACGAAGCAATATATCAGAAGATGTGGGCCATGTCAAAGGCACGGAAACATAAACACAAGGGATGCCATGCCACTCACTAACAACCTTCAGATTGAGCTCTTTGATGTATGGGGAATAGACTACATGGGTCCATTTCCCCCATCAAAGAAGTGTGAGTACATCTTGGTGGCAGTTGACTACGTCTCCAAGTGGGTAGAAGCACTACCTTGCAAGCATGCCGACAACATCAGTTCAAAGAGGATGTTTGAAGAAATTATATTTCCAAGATTTGGAGTTCCCAGAGTAGTGATAAGTGATGGAGGAGCCCACTTCATCGACAAACGCTTCAAGCAATATCTATCAAAACATGGAATCCGTCACAATGTCGCTACCCCCTATCATCCTCAGACAAGTGGCCAAGCAGAGACTTCTAATAAGCAAATCAAGAATATTCTTCAGAAGACAGTAAATGAAATGGGAACGGCATGGAAAGACAAGTTACCCGATGCACTCTGGGCATACCGGACAGCATACAAGACCCCAATTGGAATGTCTCCATACCAATTGGTGTACGGGAAGACTTGCCACCTACCTGTTGAACTAGAATTCAAAGCACACTGGGCCATAAGGAGATGGAATATGGACCTAGATGTCGCTGGAGATCATAGAAGAATGCAACTATCAGAATTGGAAGAATGGCGAGAGAAAGCATATCACAACTCGAAGATCTACAAAGAAAGAGTCAAAAGGTGGCATGACAAGAGAATCAAGAAGAAGGAGTTCGCACCTGGAGATAAGGTATTACTTTTTAATTCCAGGGTGAAGCTTTTCGGGCATGAAAAACTCCGGAGTAAATGGGAAGGACCATTCAAGGTAATCAATTCATCATCCCACGGAGCTACCACACTTCAAAATGATGAAGAAAACAAGTATGGGGGAGATCCCTCGACATGCCAAACACACTTCGACTACACTACTCCACGAGTCAGGTACACACTCTACACACTTTACTTTACGCATACACATATCTTAGATTATGTAGAATACTGTTTCCGACATGATAAATTAAAAAGATTAACATATTTCTAATCATGATTAATCTCACTCTGTGATATTTTCTGAAACATGCAATTATTGAAAATCATTTTAAAACCCTGTGTTACTTAAGTCATTGTGGAATGTGAGATGGAAGAGTATGAGTTTCTTATTCTTGATATCATTGTTGCTTGGAGAATTTATTTCAAAGTCTTTAAAATTCTAGCTACCATCCTCAGTGTTTTATATGCCTAATAAAACTGAAAATATTAATTATGATTATAAAGGCTATCTACTTTGTATTGAGTTTGTTCAAAATGTGACAGGAGCATGATAAATCTTTCTGAATAAAAGGTATGCTAACTTTCTTTTAAAAAATATACAAAAACTCCAAGTGACAGGATTGAGAAGAAAGGATCTTTACTCTTAACCATATACTTCCCTGATTATAGTACACGGTGGATTTTAATACCCTACAGTTATGAAGAGAATGTTTCACCACAGATATTGTTCTTAACCATCCTTTTCTCGAGGACGAGTAAAAGCCTAAGTATGGGGGTATTTGTTGACGGTTCTTAAGTATCAATTTTAATTATCAAATAAACAAGAGAAAGGACCAATATACAAACAACACCTAGAATTAGGGTTTGATCTAACAGAATTCCACGAGTTTTGTTGTTTATCTGTTTCTGCAAGGGGTTATCAGGAAATAAGGAAGAAAGGCCCACATGTCGGGATTACATAGAGATATCAACGCACCGCGCAATTTTCTACCATCTAGAAGACTCCAGAAGCCACGGGAAGGAAGCGGAGGCTGAACGGGGCCAGGCACTGGGCGCCCGCCCAGTTGACCTGGGCGCCCGCCCCCTCCTAGAGTTGGATCAGGACTCTCTTGCGGGACTAATCTCCACTGACCTAAAGGATCAAGGATAACTGTCCAATCAATGTCGGTTTGATCCAATGGCTCACATTCACTTGAGGGGACTATAAAACCAGACCCCCTGGCCCCTAGAGGAGACAAGTTTTCATAGAGTTGAGAGGAGCCCTCGAAGGAATACCTCTCCTCAAAATAAAATTTCTTTTTAGGCTTAGCAACCAATGTGAGTAGAAATAGATCTTCTAGTTTCTACTAGATTGAGAGAGATAGAGTGGAGGTGTAGATCGGAGGAAGCCCGACCTGTCGGTGTCTACTCCGAGCTTGTACCTGCGAGATCAAGTTCTCCTAACCAGAAGCTTGCTCCTAGGATTCTTCAGTATTTCGACTTCTAAATTCTAGTAAGTTCTTGTTTTATTGTTCTTTTGGTTTATGAGTTTACTTTAATCTCTTCGCGTAGAGTTTAGAGTAATCATCTCTAGCGTAGACATGGTGTTTGGGCTAGGATACTCATAGATATTCCCTGACTAGCTGGACCGTGGTAGTAGCGAGGAACGTGATATTTTCGAGTTACCTTTGCACACCATATCTCGTTAGCAGGAAGGATAGGGTTTATAGGTGCGGGTTGAACATCCTCTGTGGTGTCTAGATTCCGTTAGCCTCCCCAATAGAATAGTAGATCATCCTTACCAAGGTTAGAAAGAGATTACGGTTGCAGTCTTCTCTATTTATCACTCACATCGAGAAACATTCTTTGTTGCCTAAAGGGTTAGTAGTAATAGACCAGGTTAGTCAGATGCACTCTTTCTTCTAGTGGTAAAAAAATAAATACGATACTCTGGATAACCTCCAGGGTGAAGTGCTCACCGATATCCATGCGCTTGCGGATCAATTCCTTATTGCGTTCCCAAATATCAACAAAGGCATGTCCGATGAGACCCTTAAATGGAAGCTCTTTCCATTCTCTTTAACAGGAAAAAAATAGACATTGCTATAAACTCAAAGTAGGGAGTGTTCATGGAGATTGGAAGGAGTTATATAATAGTTTTCTTCTTAAATAATTTCCAATCTCCAAAGTGGCAGAACTTCGGCGTGAGATTATTTCTTTTAGACAACTAGAAGAAGAATCTCTTGGTAAATCATGGGACCGCTTTATTAACCTTACTCTCACTGGCCCAAAGCTTTCCATTCCAGAAGAAGTTCTTCTAATTCACTTTTTTGAGGGCCTTAGTAAGGAAAATAAGCAAACCTTGAATGCGGCCTCTAGAGGATCTTTCCACCACCTATCCGCTAGTGAAGCTTGGAATTTAATGAGCGGAAAGTCTCCTAGCTTTTATATCCCTGAGAAAGAGAAAGAACCAGTTCCTAGACAAGAAGAAGTTTCGATAGGCAGATCACAACCACTTCAATTCCAAACTTTAGCTATCGATCCTAAACCATCAATACCCAAAAATTCTCCAAGGGAGGAAGGAATTCTGACCTTAAATCTTTCAGATACTGATGGTTTAGACTTTTGGTTCCATAAGAGACCTTCAAGCAGGGATAATTCAAATCCTTGCAATAATGTTTCTCTTAGAGAATGTCCTAGTTCCTATTATGAAGAAGTCGAGGATGACATATCAAGTGAAGGAGAGCTAAGCCATATAGAAAATTCTATCTACTCCCCTTCCATGTTCACAAATTCTAAATCCATCCTTGACCTTAGAGACCCCTCTTATCACTCTCCTTTTAAGTCTCGTAATGATCCTAGCAATCCATCAAAACGATCAAACCATAGGAGTCATAAAGACCATGAGGATGACATGTCAAGTAATGTCATAGAAGGAGAGCTAAGCCATATATAAAATTCTAACACCTCCCCTTTCCTAATCACAAGTTCTAAATGGCTAGAATGTGTAGAATGGATGGATAAGGAAGAAGCCTTAATGGATTCTGACTTTGGCTCAATTTCAAATGGTGAGTTCTTGACTCCCTTTGAAGATGAGATTCATCCAACTATAGAAGAGGACATAATTGAGACCAATCTAGGAGAAACTCCGAACATTCAGATTGGAGATGAAGATAACATTAATGAGCATGAAATTTATTTCATAGCCACTTTGTTTACTCCATGCTCATATGCAACATCTTCCCTATCTATTGGTCTCTCCAACATCACCACATTTGAGATCTCCAACCCCCTCTTCCTTTCTATTTATAAAAACTTTAAAAGGGCGGTTGTCAATACATATGTCTATAATAAATATTGCAGATCTCGTTGAGTTGATCTTGATATAGGTCAGCGTTGGAAGGACAGTTCGCCGACATAAATTGATGGTTTCCCAAGGACAAGCTTAGTGTCCTAAAATAAGCACTGATCAGATAGTAACATGATCTTTTAATTATTTACAACATTACCTTGTGTATTGAGCATATAAAGATAATTGTAAAAATATTCCTTTGGGTATTCTTGTCACTAACCTTTCCAGGATTGGAGCAAGAAGATTGGATGAATGACAAGCACAAGGTATGTCCAACCAATCATCATACAACATTGAATTTATCCAAACTTGAATTTTGCAAAATTCAAGCTTGGGGGAGTACCTTACATAGAACATCCTTTGCCATGTTGCTATGTTGGTTGTCCCTACCTTTGAGACATGCTCAATTTGTTAAATACTAATCACACTACTTCATCTCCACTTGAGTAGATCTCTATAAATGCTGTCATGCTACCTTTGTCTATTTACTAGCAAGTGTTGGTTTGGAAGTACTGGACATACTTCCATTGGCATTTAAATTAAGCATGGTGCTTAGGTTAAACAGCCTTCCTTAATCTGATTAGACATGGAGTCTAGTTTGGTTATTGAACTAAAAACTGCTTGAGTAGATATTGGATATTTTGTTGGACTAACCCCTGCAGGAAAACTTTCAATATCGACCTGTGAAGTCCTGAGATAAACTCACATTGGAGACAAAGAGAGGGACACATGAAGTTTAACAATTTACACAAGGAAGATATAGTTCATAAGAGATGATACAAGGAGGGTGCCACAAACACGATGCACAACCGCTAAGAAAGGAAAGCTTCCACAAGGTGATACTATACCATCACTCTTCAAGTAAGGTAACACCTTAAGGTACTTGACTATCACTTTTATAAGCTTTTCCTTGGTTCTAGCGTTCACATAAATAAAGAGACAAACATGTGTGATTTATAACTCCAAATTAACCAACTCAACTGATTCAGCATGTTTAGCCCTTTAATCTTTGTTCCTAGTACTACCTCCAGGATCCCACACTCCTAATCATATGAGCTAAAATATTACAGATTCAATCTTTGAGAGATATAAAGAAAAAGACATATACATAGATAGATTATCTTTCGATAAGGTTGACCGATCTGATCTGACAAATGTTTTAAATGCTACACTCATGAACTTATCACCCATCAACTTTGTCTTATGCTTAAGGTTAGAGAAGAACAAATACACTTTTGGTTCTGTTGGTGTTTTCCACCAACAGGACCCATGCACTTGATCTCTGCCTTGTCTCTATGAGCAGGTACACTTGGAGCAAAACGTGAAGGAGTTTTACAACTCCGAGACTCCATCAAGTGAAGGACCTAGATCTACGAGCACAAACACACTGAGCAGGATGCTGTCAACGCCGCACTTCGAACTGCTGGGCAAACGAAGAACATGCGTGACACCGTATCAAGAAGTGCAGACGTCAAGGTCCGCACCTGAATCAAATGACGCACCCAAGGAATGAATATGGTGAGAAGTCTTGTCCAGAAGACATAAAACATTGGATCCTTGCCGGAAGGTAAAATCGGTATTTATCCATATTTATCTTTTCTGCATTCCTTTTCCTTTTTTATTCCATCACTTGCATTAGCATATTTACTTTTCTACATTAGCATTATAAAAGAAAACAAAAATATTTGTTCATTGCACTACATCATAAAATTGTAAGCCCCATGTGAGTATGCTCGTGGCATAAAACCCATAAGTACATTCACTGTGGTGGCATAAAAATAAATATATTCCTGTCCTATAAAAATGAAAATATAAAAATAAATTTATGATCCTACCAAAGAGAATAACATTTATTGAGGAGGCTCAACATGATAAAGGCTAGATATTTATGCTAACACTTAACTAGTTCCACAAAGCTTTGTTGTCTATTTGAGCTCCACAGAATTCAAGGATCAAAGAAGACTAGCAGACGGAGGACATCCTAATCGCTGTCAGGGTGCTACCGACATTCAAATACACCTCCACCACCTGCTAGCTACATCAGAAGAAATTACGTCAAAATCCAGCTTGGGGGAGAGCACCCCCATTTATCCAGCTAAGTGTTTCTACTCGCGTTTATACTTTACTCAAACAATAAAAGATGCATAATCATAAAAACCCAAATAAAGATTTTGTGCTTATATCTTTGCTTAGTTTATAAATAAATAAATAAAGTTTGCTATGAACCCTCATGATAAGCTCTCACATGGAAATGATGAATAGTTGCTCTGCCATGACTAGTTCTCAAAATTAAAATCTCTCTCAAGTTTAGGCATGACTGTTATGAATTAAGATTTGCTCTAAATCTGAACTTGTGGGAAGAGTACTTGATCTAAAGTCTAAGTCGTTAACGGATATGATATGGGAAGGTTGAGCTGCTATTTATCTGTTCCTAGAGATGCTAGAATTCTGGAGAATTTTATCTTTGAAAATCTTTAAAATGTTGCATGATGAGTTCCTGTATGATGAGAGTTTACAATCCTACCACAGCCATATATACATGCTTATTAGACTATGAACCATACATTTACTTTTACTGCTTATGAGCATTGAGTGTGGTCAAGCTGTGTAGACCCTTAGGAGCTTATCATGCGGTTAAAATCAAGATTCACTTGCACGTTCACTCACACATGCTGCTTCTACTCCGGAAGTACGCATCCACATACATCCACTCCTTTCCATCTCTAGATTCACCCAAAATTATTCTACTCCTATCCAGAAGAGAATAGCCAAAAACATTATCCTATTCCTGTTACTCCCCGTGAAATAAATGCTCGAGATATTTTGGTTACTACCACTTGCTACATTATTCCAGGAGGGTGAGTGCTCTGAAAAAAAGAAAGAAAAATACGACGAAATAAAAAGGGGCAAGTGCCCGGAACCTCGAAGAAAAGAAAAAGTGAGA
The DNA here is from genome assembly GCF_000003195.3 of Sorghum bicolor. Classification (NCBI taxonomy): domain Eukaryota; kingdom Viridiplantae; phylum Streptophyta; class Magnoliopsida; order Poales; family Poaceae; genus Sorghum; species Sorghum bicolor. The sequence continues at coordinate 16,236,458 of NC_012878.2, read as the reverse complement.
CGAGAGGTAAAAATGGACAAGTGTCCAACAGTAGAATTAGGGGTACAAGATACCCACCTGAGAGAAAAGAAAAAAAAAGAAAACATAGAGCATCTCATTCCCCTCAAAAAGCTTCAAAGTGCAAGAAAGGTATGTATCCCCTCAAAAGAGCAAAAGTAGAATTACACTTTCACCATTGTTATCACCATACACCAATCACTCGCCACACATGCACATCTTGATTTGACTTATTGACTTGTTTCTATGGATCCATGGTTTGACTATGCAATAAATGTCTTGTAAGTATGTATGCTTTATCTCCCACCTATGGGCTCCAGATATCAAGCCTTATTAGAGTAGGGTGAGAGAGAAGGCAATGTTACTATGCCTCATACCACAAATACCACATACTTTGAGAGAAGGCATACACCATCATTGCCTTGGTAAGGATCCAGAAATACCACAAAAGAGAGATTTGAGAGAGTCATACAAGGAATTTCTGAGTTTTATTTTGAAAATCTGCAAAAACTCCAGAGCTATAGTTGAACAAAGAACCAAAGACATGGTGCTTGACTTGATCGTTCTATCTTTTAACTGCTCAAGACACAAGTGACGGTTGCAAGCCCCATGGTGGAACGTAATATGAGTAAGTTTAAATCTTAACAGTTTACTTTAACCTTGAGATGAGATCTTGTTTGAACGCATGTGTACCTTTAAGACATGAAACCACTGCAGAAACTCTTGAGTCCATCCTTGCTCAGGGACGAGCAAGAGGTAAGCTTGGGGGAGTTGCTGACGGTCCTTAAGTACCAAATATAATCATCAAATAAATAAAGAAAAGGATCCAAATGCAACCAACACCTAGACTTAGGGTTTTATCTGACAGAATTCCACAAGTTTTGGTGTTTGTCTATTTCTGCAGGGGGTTATTCAGAATTCCACAGAATTCCACACGTCGGGTTTACATAGAGATATTAACGTACCTTGCAATTTTCTATCATCTAGAAGACTCCAGAAGCCACAGGAACGAACGAGAAGCCGAGCGGGCTCGGGGGCAGGGCGCCCGCCCTCCCCCCTTGGGCGCCCGCCCAGCTACAGAGTCCAAACAGGACACGTTTCGTGGATTACGCTCCACCGACCTAAAGGATCAAGAATAACCGTTCAATCAATGTCGGTTTGATCCGACGTCCCAGATTCACTTGAGGGGACTATATAAGCAGACCCCTTGGCCCCTAGAGGAGGCACCCCATGATCATTATTCATTATTCATAGATAGAGCAAAAGCTAGGGTTTGGAGATGAGAGCTCTCCTCTCATCTCTAAACTAGAGTAGATCTAGATAGTAGCGAGATGGAGAGCGAGGGAGGATTGGAGGAGAGGCCGGCCTGTCGGTTCTTCCTCCGGTTGTACTTCGTCATGATCAAGCTCTAATCAAGCTTGCTCATGGGATGACTCTGGTAATCTACTTCTAATTCATTATGCAATTACTAATCATGTATGTTCTGGTTCACAACTCTTTTGAGTACTTTAATCTATAGGACGCTATAGGTGAGAGTTGTAGTATAGGTGTAAGCGTGGTGCTTAGACCTAGATTACTTGTGGATATCCCCTGTCTAGCTGGATCGTGTGGTAGGCCGCGTAGGTGACAGTTACATTGGTCCACTGTAGTCCACCTCTTGTTAGCAGGACGGGTAGGGTTTATCGCCCTATGGATAAGCATCCTTTATGGTGTATTCTTATCACGTGGTTCGTCGCAGACATAGACATACCCCTTTGAAGTAGAGAAACCATAGTTATCCTCTCTATTCTGCTACCATCGCCCGTATACTAGATTGATCAACTCTCTATTCTCCTATTATTACCCATTGTTATCTTACCTTTAATATTGTTCTTATTCGATTCTACCATCTTTCCTATTTACACCTATCTATCTATCTTGGTTAAGTTAGAGCGTAGTTGGTTCTCCCGTTTCCCTGCGGATACTGTAAAACCTTTAACTGGGTAAAAGCTACAACGGTATCCGTGTGCTTGCAGATTTATCTGTGTGCGTATAAATACCATAGTACACTCTAGTGCCATGCTGGGGATGACAACCTAGTATTCAAGTGGTGTTAGCAGTGTCAACAGCAGGGCTAAGTATCACTACGTAGTTTTAAAATAAAATAGGTGCCAAGGACAAGATAACAAATATCAAGGTAGTAAATGCAACAAGTAGGTTACGCCCAATTCTTGACTACGTAATGCAACATTTTCAATTCATAAGTGATAAAAGATTTAAAACATTCAAGAAGGGGTTAATGCATCCGGGGCTTGCCTTGGTTGCAGAGCTGAGTGAGTTCCTCGGAGACTTCCCAAGCCTCGGATCCTACTTCCTTGAATGGAACACCAAACTCGCGGTTCGGTTCAACGGTCGCTCCTTCGGTCACGTGCACTATACGTAAAATGATGTATGCTCATGATATGCTTATGACAAACATATAAGAAGGACCGAGTCGAGTACAACTTTCCTTCTTGGTGCAAGGATAGATGAAACAGTAATTAAAGTTGTTTATCATTTTAGTGTTTTTACCCAAGACGTTGCATTAGTAAATTAAGATTTCTCTAAATTCATAATTATTCTTACTTAACTAATTATTAAACCTTTTTTTATCTTAATTAGTTCTTAATTAATTATTAATGATAGTAATTAAGTATTAATACCAAACAATAATTAAATGCCAAAGGTCATTAAGGTTAATGACCTCGGGTCATCACACAATCCCAAAAGCACTCAAATCCTAATTTGAGAGATTAGGCTAATTATTACTTAATTATTTTGGGATTATTACTAAATTACTAATTAAGGGTATATTAATATTTTATTCAAATATTATCCAAATGCCACCAAATTTTGTATGAAGCCAGGGAATAATATTCAGAGACATCTCACAAATTTTGGTGATTTTTGGACATATCAGTAAATTATTAAAATTCATTGAAGTTTTATTTATTAAATAAAGGATACAATTTTTATACATATGTAAGTTGCCAGAAAATAGAACCTAGCATTTTTCCTATGGTCTACACACTGCATAGAATATATCCAAATATTTTCACAATTTTTGGACCAGCACATAATTTTCTACACAAAATCAAACATAAAGCATTTTTAAATCCAAAAGAAAAAATGGAAAACAGCACTGTTGCTGCGGTCAGCCCGCTTAAGCTCGGCCCAGGCCGGCCCACGCGCTGTGCGCATTTTCCTCCTCCTCGCGACGTCACTGACAGCGGGCCCCCGCAGCTTCGTCCCTCACCTCGCCGGTGGCTCGGTTGAGCTCCCGGCCGCCGCTGGCGGAGTTCTAGCCCTTGCGAAGAAGCGCAGCGGCTTCGCCTCTCCTTTGCGACCCCGTTGACCCTACCTACGGTCACGCTACTCCCTTCTCCCTACCCTGGCCACACACATGGCGGACGGAGGCACTAGCCGCTCGTGGACCGGCTGCGGAAGCTCGGTAGAGCGCGAATGAACACGACAGGGAGATTCGGGGAGGATCAAGGAGCATGGTGCTCACATCACCACGGCGGAAGAAGCGGCTGAGGGCCCTGGCGACGGTGGCGGTGTCGTCGGGCGGGCGCTCTAGCTCCGGTGAGATCGTTTCGGTGAACCTGCACGTGCATAAGACCAAAAAACGAGCACATGAGCTACGGAGCAGCATGGCGAAGCTCTAACATCTCTCACCTCGGCTTGATACCTTGCGGAATAGTCTGGCCACGAGGAAGGGGGCTCGCGGCGGAAGTTGGCCGGAGTTGGGGAAGAAGAGGAAGTCCGGGCGATTGAGAGGGGCAGAGAGTGCTCCTAGGCGTGCGTCGGGTTCACGAAGGTGTGGCAGAAATGGTGGGAGGCTCAATTTGGCTGGAGATGGAGCAAATGAGGTGTACTCACTAGAGATGGTCGTCGGTGCTCTCTGGCTCGGGACTGGGAAACCACGCGACGTTGTCCGCGCTGGTGCTCAAGGAAGGAGGGAAGCGAGTCCGGGGCGTCCACGTAGCTTGGTGACGCAGGCAGGCAAGCAGCTGCGTGCTCGCACGTGCGCACGTGGTGGCGTTTGCAGCTGCGGACGGTGGCAGGGGCGCTCGTGATCCCCATCGGCTCACTGTAGCCACGCCTATCCTCCCCCCTTTTGTCCTTTTGCAAAATACTCCCAAAATTTGAACTGAAGACAAATTTCCACCAAAACAAAAGTTGTTCAGATTTTTAAAAGCTACAAAACATCTTTAAGTGCCCAAAGCTGAATCTGAGTGGAGAAGTTTGAATTTGGGCAAAACAGTTTGAATTTCAAAATCCCTATTTGGGGAAAATTCCTATTTGAATTGGGGCAGATTAGAAATTCCAAAATTACTTTTGATTTTTCTCAATAACTTGAAAAATTCCCAAAATAAAAGTTGTTCAAACTGAGAAGCTCTACAACTTTCATGTTGGTCACTTTTCAATATTCCAAACAGATTTTGAATTAGGGATTCAAATTGGAAAAGGGGACAATTTCTGGAAATCTGTGTTTTCAAAATTACTTTGAATTTTGTATTGAAACTTCAAAAACTCAAAACACAAAAGTTGCACATCTTGACATGATCTACAACTTTGCTTTTGAACTCAACCTCAAATTTTGCTTAGTTTTTACATTGCACAAAAGGGGGCAAAACTAGGGTTTTAAAATCACGGTGCCCCCCTTTTTCTCGGAACGCTCCAACACAAGGGATTTCACAACCACGCTAGCATCATTGCACAATATAAGCACACTTTAGTTCCCTAAGCACAAGCAACCAAAGTAAACTTGTTTTAAGTTGATGCACCAGGTTGTGCTTAACCAGCATGCTATGCAATGCTTATGATGTCATGATCCAGTTTTAGTAACCGTAACATCAGGGATGTTACAGCCCTTCCCCCTTAAAGAAATCTCATCCCCGAGATTTAAAGCCTTAGGGTCGGTAATGGAAAAGGAAATTTGTCAAGTTAACTCATCATTAGCTTTTGCACAAGACAAGCAGTTGGGGAAGAATATTTCATTATAAAGATATATGTACATCAAGTACATAGCTTTGGCTAGCCTTTTTCCCTATAGAGTACGCTTCTTTTTATTGGATGTTATGTTGAAGAGAAGCGCGAAACTCAGGAAAATTCTCCATTAGATAGTCTTCAGATTCCTAGGTGGCTTCTTCCTCAGAGTGCTAGCTCTATTGTACCTTGTACCATTTGGTGGTTGTCCTTCTGGTAACTGTATCTCTTTGGTCCAATACTCGGATAGGATATTCTGCATAAGTCAGATCCGGTTCAAGTTCCACATCTTCAATATCTTGAACCTGGTCTGGTACTCGAAGACACTTTTTCAGTTGGGATACATGAAACACATTGTGTACCCCGGATAATCGTTCGGGCAATTTAAGGCGGTAGGCTACCTGTCCACACCGGTCAATGATTGGAAACGGACCAATGTAGCGGGGTGCCAACTTGCCTTTTACCCTGAAATGATTCACTCCTTTCATTGGGGATACTTTCAGATACACATGGTCACCCTTGGTAAATCTTAAGGGTCGACGTCTTCTATCAGCATAGTTCTTTTGTCGGGATTGAGCAACCTTCAAATTATTTTGAATTTGTCTAACTTTGTCTTTAGTTTCCTTCACCAAGTCAACCACAAAGAACCATCTTTCATCGAGTTCAGACCAGTGTAATGGAGTCCGACATCGACGACCATATAGTGCCTCGAATGGAGCCATTTTAATGCTTTCTTGGTAGCTATTGTTGTATGAAAATTCTGCTAGAGGCAGGCAGTCATCTCACTTGTGTGGAAAATTTAGGGCACATGATCTATGCCAAGCAAACCCAGCTCCCTGCTCATGCTCTCCAGATAATCCACATCACGTGGCCATTCGCAGTGTGGGGTCTCGACCTCGTGGGCCCTCTACAGAAAACTACAGGAGGATACACCCATTTGCTGGTAGCCATCGACAAATTCTCCAAATGGATCGTGGCTCGACCCATCACAAACATCCGCTCCGAGCAAGCCGTCCTTTTCTTCACCGACATTATCCACTGGTTCGGAATACCCAACGTCATTATCACCGACAACGGCACGCAGTTCACCGGCGAAAAGTTCCTGGACTTCTGCGACTAGCATCACATCCATGTGAACTGGTCCACGGTAGCTCACCCTCGAACTAACGGCCAGGTCGAGCGTGCCAACGACATGATCTTGCAAGGACTTAAACCGAGAATCTACAACCGGTTGAAAAAATTCGGCGAGAAATGGGTCGAAGAACTCTCCTTGGTCCTATGGAGCTTAAGGACGACGCCAAGCAGGGCCACGAAATATACCCCGTTCTTCATGCTCTATGGCTCCGAGGTTGTGCTTCCAACAGACCTTGAGTATGGGTCAACGCGACTCAAAGCCTACAACAAACAGACAAATAAGGAGACCCGAGAGAACGCTGTTGACCAGCTCGAGGAACCTCGAGACATGGCCCTCCTCAACTCCGCAAGGTACCAGTAGAAGCTCCGATGCTATCATGACAAGCATGTGCACAAAAGGGATCTGAATGTGGGCGACCTTGTCCTACGACGACGACAAAGTAACCAAGGACGCCACAAGCCGACTCCACCATGGGAAGGCCCATACGTGGTGGCTGAGGTCTTGAAGCCGGGGACGTACAAGCTCGCGGACGAAACGCGTGGAACATCGAACAGCTACGTTGCTTCTACCCTTAGAGCTTCGAGGCTTTACGTTTTCATGCACATTTTGTACCAAGACCCTATGAATGAATATGTGAATAAACAAGAACTTTTTTCAAGTAGTTTACGCTATCACCGGTCAAATCTTGACGTTAGGAGGAAGTCCCAACTATGACCCATAATAGTCGACACTCCCTCGGGGGTTAGCAGGCCCCCAAGGTTCCTAAAAATCGAACAACTTTTTCTTTTCAAGCCCTAAGGAAACCCTGCAAGATCAAGTAGCAAAGGCGCCTTGAACCCCTTAAGGGTCGAGAAACGTCGAGCCTGAGAACCCTTACGCCCCCGGGGCTATTGCAACTCTACTCACTTCCTAACCCTTAAGGCAATCGAAGACACCTCAAAAAAGATCAAACGAGAATACAAACTTAGGCAGGATAGGAAACAAAGGAAATTCGAGCGTAAAAATAAACAAATATATATGAAGACAAGTGATAAGTATTTTATAACGGGTCTAAATACCTAGAATAGGCTCGCAGGCCTTAGTCCACGTCTCTGCCCTCACCACCATTGTCTGTGCCCGGGCTAGTCTCAGGAGGGAGTACCTCTGGCTCAAATAGTTTTGCCAGCCTTTCCCTAGGGACCTCCGTGTCGTCGATCAAGGCATGGAGCCTCTCCTCGTTCTCAGCGTCGGTTTTGGAAATATCAGTGACGAAGCCATGGGACACCACCTCCATGTCGTAGGAGAAGCCCGAGCAGACGACCGCCATCGCTCGCTTCAACCCGGTATGAAGGGCGTCCCGCACCCGATCCCTCAGCGTGGCACCTAAGTAGCACAACTGGTCAACGTTTTCTTCAAATGGTCAACGTCGTCAAAAAGGCTGCGAGAGCGGGTTCGCTCTGCCTTGAGGTCCTCACGGGCCTTCTTCTCGGCCCTCTCCGTGGTGCTTCGAGCGATCTCGCTCTTCACACATTCTTCCTTGATCTCACGATAAGCCTGCCGGGCAGAGGCGAGGTCCGACGTCACGAGGCTTTTCTCCTTGTCAAGCTCGGCGGCCGCACCTTTGTAATGCGCGGCCTCTTCCCGGGCCTTGGAAGCTGTCTCCTCAGCTGAGGCGGTCTGCTCCCTCAGCTACACGGCCTCTTCTTTCACCTTCTCCGAGGCCTCCTGAGCCTTAGCCAGGGCAACCTCCCTCTCTTTCTTCTCCTCCGTAGCCGCCATGAGGTCCTTGTACGCCTGGAGAAGCTTTTCCTGTGACTCGAGGAGTTGCTCCTTGAGAAGAGGGAGTTGCTCCCAACTGCCTCTCGTCGCATGAATAAAACTAGACTTTAGGCGGGAGGTCTCTTTCAGATCCTACAACAAGTAACCAAACAATAAGAATACGAGACTAAAAATTCCCAAATAACAAAGGTCCGAAGAAGCTTACAAAGAAAGCCTGGCCGAGCCCATTGTTGACGATGTCGGACATAAGTCCCACAATGTGCTTCATCTAGAGACGAAGCTCCTCGTGGTGCCCCCAATTCTCTGCCTCCTTCCGGTCGTCCATCATGATATTAGGCTCCTCCGGACAGGTAGAGGCTCGAAGGCGAATCCTCCCAGGGCCCTTGTTCTCCATCTCCTCCTCTGTGCGTGCCTTGATGCCCCGGATAAGCTCCTGTATGGTCTCAAGCGACCCCTCGTGGTGCAAGAATAGATCGACAATGGAGGGGAACCGCCCGTCGTCGTCCACCGTCCTCCAGGTCCCGGTCTTGCCAGCATCACCAACGCCTGAGGTCCCAGCCTCATCCTCCCAGACGATACTAAGATCCACCCATGGCCGTCGGTCTCAAAGGAACCCAGGAGCGATCCCCTCGACACCATAAATCGTGCCCTTGATCTCGGATTGGGGATCTGCTGGTGTGCGCATGGCACAAGCAAGCGCTACAACACCATCTTCCCGCCCAAGCTCGGCTGGGATGGAGGCTGGCCCTCCCGGACAGAGCCACGTGGGGGTTGGAGGACCGTAGACTTGCAGTCCCCCTACCCCGGCATCGGGCCCTGGCGGCGGCGGCGATTCTGGCTGGCACGAGCTTCGCGGTGGCTGTTCGAGCCGTTCTTCCAGCTGTAGACTCCACTGCTGCTGCTGCTGTTGAAGCTCCCGTAGCCCTTGCTGCCGGTGCACCTCCAACTGCTCCTCGAGCCACTCTTCCTGCTGCTGCTACCGCCGCTCTTCCTACTGCTGCTGCCGCTGCTCTCCCTACTGCTGCCGCTGCTGCTCTTCCTGTGGTTGCTGGTGCTGCCTCTGCTGCAGCTGCTGCACCCCCGTCTCCTGTGGCAGTCCTCCCTGCAGACGGCTCCCTTCTTCTTCTTCTTCTTCTTCTTCTTCTTCTTCCCCTCCTCCCTTACGTCGTTCCTCTTCTTTTTTCCTCCTGTCCTCGATGGAGTGGAGCCCGATGGGCCACGGCGTCTATTGACGGTCCTTAAGTACTAAAATTAATCATCAAATAAAGATGGAAAAGGGTCCAAATGAAACAAACATCTAGAACTAGGGTTTTATCTGACAGAATTCCATGAGCTTTGGTGTTTATCTATTTCTGCAGGGGGTTATCAGGAATTATGGAGAGAAGGACCACATGTCATGGTTACAACGAGATAATTACGTGCCGCGCAATTTTCCTCAATCTAGAAGACTCCAGAAGCCACGGGAAGCAAGCGGAGGCCGAACGGGGCCAAGCACTGGGCGCCCACCCAGTTGACCTGGGCGCTTGCCCCCTGTTAGAGTTGGATCAGGACTCTCTTTCGGGACTACGCTCCACCGACCTAAAGGATGAATCTAAACCATACAATCAATGTCGGTTTGATCCAACGGCCCAAATTCACTTGAAAGGACTATATAACCAAGGCCTCTCCACCCCTGGGGGAGAGAGGAGAAGAGGAAAAATCATTATCAGAGGTAGCCATCAAAGTTAGGGTTTAGAGCTTCTCTCCCACAGAGAATTAGAATTAGCTACTCCCTAATCCTTCAAGTTTAGAGGTTTGATTAGATAGCAATTAGAGAAGTAGAGCACTACGCTCTGGATTCGGATCTTCGGTAATAAAGATTGGTATTATTCATATCTTTCTCTAATACTTTGTTCTAATTACATTATGTCTATATTTATTATGCTCTTAGTTTGCTCTAGTTCTATATTTGATATAGTTATGATTGATAATGAGTTTATGTATAAGTTTGCAAAGCGCTTAGCTCTTGACACGAGTTAGTTAAGTGGTAGATCACATGTGGGCGTGGTGCTTAGATGTTATTTACCTGCAAATGTATCCTATTGGCCGGATCGTGTGGTAGTTCGCGATAGTGACAGCTTCGTTGATTCTTATATAGTCCACCCTCCGTTGATAGGACAGGCATAACTTGTATTGCGGAGTAAGTCTTGCGATGTTCTGATTTACTTTAGCAATGTTCCTTATACATGAATGAAGAGTCTTTTATGCTTTACACGATTTTGTGGATAACTAGAGTAGATTATGACTTAATAGATAGTAGATAACTTAGAATCCATTCTCTAGCTAATCCGACGCCACCTACATATGAGGAGTAGTCTATTTTCTAATCGCTGTGTTATTTACCCTTGAACTTATAATTCATTATCATTATCTTTATGGTTTACCCCATGCTAAAGTAAGTGACTGTGTGACGAGTTTCTCATTAGTAATCATGTTCTTGCAAGTTTATCTCTAGTCTATGCCTTGATAGATTTTGCCCTTATTTTAATTTCATCCCTTGTCCTCGTAAGCAAAATTATAAATAACGATACTTGGAATACTTATCCTGGTGAAATGCTACAATGAGGTGTTTTATCTGTGCGCTTGCGGATAGAATAGATTATTTTCTAAAGAGCCTTTACATTTATAAATACCTTTGTACACTCTGGCACCATACTGGGGATGACAACCTAGTATCTAAGTGGTGTTAGCTAGTGTCAACAAGCATTTCTGGCGCTGTTGCCGGGGAAGAAGGGGAACAGTAAGGAAAGTGAGGAAATCAGTCAAGGTTATTGATATAAAATATTAGACTAGACTATAGAGAAATAATTGCATAAGCAGCTACTAAGTGAGAAATCATAACAAGGCACCTCTCTTTGGCAGGTTCACCCTATTGTTTTTCTATGTTTATATTTTTATACAGGGTATATCAGGATTGACTTTGGGTACATTCAACTCTTCATCATCAGAACCAAAGCAATCAAGAAAGAAAGAAGAAGCTAGCTACCAATTGCTGAAGCTATGGCACAGAAGACCCTACAAGAATTCTCTGCTCCAAGTCTTGAGAACATTCCAACTGGTCCAAGATTTGCAATAGACGAAGGAGTACCCGAGTTTGAGCTCAAGTCAAGCCTCATCAATTTGGTGCAAGCTACACAATTTAGTGGAAAGGCACATGAAGATGCTAGTGCACACTTGCAGAATTTCTTAGAGATTGGAAGCACAATCCACATCAACGGAGTTGACAAAGACGTCATACTGCTTCGCCTTTTTCCATTCTCACTAGAAGGGAAAGCGAGGAAGTGGTTCTACACTCATCAAGATAACATCTGTAACACCCTAGGTGTTAAGCATGCACTTAGTCTCATCAAGGTCATGCATAAGCATTTCCATCAAGCATAAGCATCATGAGCATGACACTCTTTTCAAATTATGATTTTATGTGCTTCATTTCATGTGCTTTAATTATGTTAAAAATGTGATGCTTGTTTCTAAAATTGTGAAATATTCAAATTAGGTTGCTTTATGTGTAAGAAGAATTAAGAACATTTTTGTGCAATTTTTGGAGCTATGGAAATTGAGAAATGGAATTTATACAAAATATCCAAAATAACTTTATTTAAAAACCTAGAACTAAGTTTTAATTTGTAATTCAAATTCTATTTAGAATTTGGTCTTACCTATTAAAGCAAAGTTGTAGAGCTTTTAGTTTGGCACCACTTTGCTTTTGGGTGAAGATGGTGAAAATAATTTGAAAATGGTCAAAATGAATTTATGAGAGAATTTGAGAAAAGAAATTCAAAAAAAAATAGAAAAGGGAAAGGGGGCGCTAGCAGGCCGCGGCCTCGCTTCTGGCCCGCTGGCCGAAGCCGGCCTGGCCCGCCCGCGCCTTCCCCTTCCCCCTCCTCGCGCTCGCGCCCGCGTCCACGCGTGCGGACGGCCTCGCCGTGCCGCCGTGGCGCGCCGGCAGAGCCTGGCCGCCGCGTGGCGGGCATGGGCGGCGTGGAGACGCCCTGGTCGGCCACCAGGAGCCCCTGGACGCGCCCGCCGAAGCCCCCGCTCCCATTTGCGCCCTCCACCGCTCGCTCTCGCCTCTCTGCTCGCCCTCGCGCAGCGCTCACCGCTCCGCCGCACGCCATAGCCGCCGACGGCTCGGAGCTTCCCTCCCGGCCAGCTCCGGCCCTCTCCTTCCCCTTCGCGACCACCACCGGCTCCGCCTCGTCCTTCCGCGTCTCGTGCTTGCGCTCTTCCGCGCTCGGTAAGCCCTGCGTGCCCGCTAGAGCTCACCGGAGTTAGTCAGAGCTCCGGCGACCTCTCGGCTCGCACGGTTCTCCCTCTCCTCTCTGTCTCTGCTCGCGTTCATAGGTGCTTTGGGTCCGCCTTGACCTCGCGCACCTTTTCCCGTCACTAGCTCACGCTCTACCGCCGTGAAACGGCCGGACCACGGCGAGCAGCGCCACCGCGTCCGCCATTCACGACGGCGAGGTAGTTTCGGTGCTCGTCTGGTGCCAAAGAGGGTACGGCTGGACTCGTCTCGTTCGCGCGAAGCCGTAGGTGCTCACGGTGTCGCCGGAAACCTCACCGGCGGCGAGATTCCGGCTGATCTTTGGCCGCGGGGTCACGGGGTGGATGACAGGTGGGGTCCCCTGACCCGCGTGTCCCGCCTGTCAGTGACTCCGAGGGTTTGAATCCGGGTGCGCTTAGCGTTTTGGGTGACTTTCCGTTTTAAAAGTTTTTCCAGGAAATGATTTAAATGTTCAAAAATCCATATCTTGATGAATATAGCTCCAAAAATGGTGAAATAAATTTTGGTGTGTTCCTTATTTCCAGATCTATAGCCTAATATGATTGCATGTCATGTTTGAGTAACTTTCCTGTAAGAATATAATTAATCCATGTTTTTCCTAAACTTGGAAAATGCATAGTAAATAAAATAGGGTTCAGAAAAATGTAAAACTTGTTTTGCTGGCTCTGCATGTGTGTTTAACCACTGAGAAAATATTGTTACATATTATTTGGTGTATAAATGAATTTATGGTAATTTAAATGCTTGCATGGCAGTGCTTTATGATTTTTAATAATTAAATGGGTCATGCAATAAATCTGGAAAATTTTGTGGGTGTTTCTTATGATATTAGATGAATTGTAAAAATATGAAATCTGTTGTTTGACACTTATATCACAGTAGGGTGATTATACTTGCCTTATCCATTAATCTTGTGATTTTTGTGGCTCAAAATAGGTAACCAAAAATTATGAAAAATTTACAGTAGACTTTATGATTAGCTAGTAGTCTCCTGTAATTTTTCTGGAATTTATTGATGAACAGAATTGCATGTGATTTTTAATGGGCTTAGAAATGAATAAAGAAAATTATGAATGGTTGTGTATGTAGGTTGAATGGACTAAGTTGGGTTTGGTGTATCTTTGAAGCATCATGTAGGTTGCTGATTTCATTTGAAAAATATTTGTAGAAGAGAATGCAATAGATGCTTAATCCAAGTGCCTGTTCTTGGATGATGTTGCATACATTGTAATGAACATGACCAAGTGTATCATCCATGCATCATGTCATGGTCCTTTGGTACTTTCTCATACAAGCATCCACTCGGGCATCTCGCACTCCACTCATGAGCATATATGCATCATACAGGCTCGCAGGAGAACGAAGTGGGACCCGAGGAACCCGAGGAGATACAGGAGCAGGAACCTCCGGAAACACAGGAAACCGGAGAGGAATTGCAAGAGTGTCCGGATCACCGACCCAGCACCTTTGAGAAAGGCAAGCCCCGGAGCATTCTAAGTCCCCCTATTCTCGCTAACTTATATAAAGTGCTATACTTGTTCTACTGTATTGCATATTAAGTGATAGGAGTTGCCTGATACCGTTGCTGCATGCGTACTCCTTGTTATTCCTACTCATTCAACTACCTTGTCCTATGTAGATAGGCACGGAGTCTATGCTTAGCTTGCTTAGTTCGGTAGAAGTCGGGTGATTCCATGTCACCTGCGAGATATAGGTGGATACCTGCTTGATTAAGCATTGGTTGCTCAGGGAAAAGAATAACCAAGTGTGGAATGAATTTGGAGACCGGGCAGAGACTTATGGTGGGTTGACCATAGTGCCCCTGCCTATGTCAATTAAGGACCGATCGTTGACGGCCCTCTTGTCATGTTGAACGCATGCCCCACATTTAGCTGGAAGGATAAGTCGTTCCGACCGCGAAGCCTGAGCACTATCCGGGCCGGGAATCGGCCCGATGTACGCGCTGTATTGGTGATGGTCGAGGAGAACGACGAGGGCGCGGCGCGCAACCTTGGTATCCCTTGGATACCTCGGTCGCCGGAACGGTCCTCGGGTACGGGCGGTGCCTGTCGAACCCGCGAATTGGTCCTGGATAGTGCAACACGGTGACCTGTAGCTCACTTGATCAGTGAGTGTGGTTTGTGTGGGAAATAAACTCGCCAGCTGGTTAGAAATCGATTCGAATCGCCATCGCTCCTGGATAGTGAGCACTTGACATGAGCCCTGTCCTCGTAGTAAGGACTATGGAACACTTGGGTTATAATGATGAATAGTTTTAAGAAATGCTATGATGAGGTACTATCATAATCTCATACTTGCTTGTAATAGTGCAGGTGCAAACCTAGATAATAGGTAATGATACTTTCAACTTGAGCAAATTAAAAGAAGAAAAGATTTATGTAAGTTAGGGTAATAAAACCTTGCGGTCTTTGCAAAATGGTTGTCAGCTACCCCACTAAATAGCCTTCATAATCCTTGATGAGTCTTTATTTTAAGTTTATGACGGGTAAGTCTAGCTGAGTACCTTCTCGTACTCAGGGTTCTATTCCCATGTTGTTTTGCAGATGGTCAAATGTACTATGGTTATTGCATCCTCTGTCTGTACCCAGCTATGGGTGATGACTAGACCATGGGCGATGGTCACTCCGTCTCTTCTTTTGCTTTTGTGGGAATGACCGAACTATGGCACTGTATCAGACTTATCGTGTGTGTTGTAATCTCAAACTATGAAGCTTCCGCTACTTGAAGAACTTGGTTTGTAATAACTTTAAGCACTCCGATGTATTTTATGAATGTTGTAATCTGGATGTACTTGTGGATGGCGACCGCTAAACTTATTACGATCTTGGCTGTTATGTGATGTGTGGTTTGAAATCCATCGAGATTTCACGGACTACCGGGATTATATGGGCTTAAGCGTGATAGTTCGACTATGCAAATGGTCACTATTAGGCTTAATCTCTTATAATTTGGTCGGTTCTGTTACAGCTGGCATCGGAGCAAGTTTTAGCGAGTTACTGTTCATAAGTACGTTCTAAACAAAATCTAAACCGGTCTAATGAAAGATTTTAGTAATTAATAAAGATCAAGGTGTTAAACTAAGTTTTGGAAAACTATCTAATGTGCCGTGGTCATATCCTTTATGCCCAGTTAAGGACTCTAAGGTGGCTAGCTAAGTACTGACCTGGGGGTTAATGCATCATATTTTTGTTTCGTCGCTCATACGGCGTGCAATAGTATGAGTGCCATTCATTTGAGTGGTAATGTATGGATCAATTTTGAGAGCATGATCGGATACACTGCCGGTCTAGGGGGGTGTTGTCAGGTGTTGTGCCATGCGCACATGTTGGTGTGTCTTGGGAACAGTACCGCATGCTGGGAATTCCGTCCTGAGAGGCGATGCCGTCAATAGGGCGATCATGTGGGTAGTGACACATCGCATGCATGGACGGGTGTCTGTGTATGCGAAGTGCCTAGTTTTAAATTCCTATTCTGCACGATCATACTGTGGGTGGGCTGAAATGAGTTTTCTGCAGGTACACTAACCACGTTCTCGCTTAGAATGCTAGTTACGTTATGAGAGAACGTTGTGTGCCACCGCATATACCGCTTAGTG
This sequence comes from Sorghum bicolor, assembly GCF_000003195.3. NCBI lineage: Eukaryota > Viridiplantae > Streptophyta > Magnoliopsida > Poales > Poaceae > Sorghum > Sorghum bicolor. Next base: position 16,220,618 of record NC_012878.2, on the reverse strand, counting down.
CTAACCTTTGTTTCTAAGTTTGTGAGATCGTAAGCTCGTGCATACATCATGTTCATTTCATATCATTGCTTACTTTCCCCCTTAATTTAATCTATCCCAATTCTAAATAAAATAATTAAAGGTAATTCTCGCTCTTACCCACGGTATTCCATTTGCAGCAGATGGCACGCACTAGGCTCACCGCTCGCAAGTCCACTGGTGGGCGGGCCCCTCGCCGTCCGTTGGCAGCTAGGAGCTCGCGACATAAGAGCAAGTTCCTAGAGGAGTTTGGGATGCCCACTTTGCTTTGGAGGGTGCTCAGTTCGATGGGGTATCCCGAAGGAAGGGAGCCTCGCTACTATTGGGATAAGGAGCCGCTTGGGGATGAGACCCTGGTGGGGATCAAGGCAGTTGTCCCTACCAGTGGAGGAGACCCTGCTTGGGGCGGTTGGGTGTACGAGTCCCGAGGTGTCACGCCTTTCCACGGTGCCAGCAGGGCAGCTTTCGCAGTTTTGAGGGACCTCATGGAGAGGTTTCCACAGGAGCTGGCCCACGCCTTCGCTGGGGTGTTTCCCCGGGGTGACCCTTACACTTCGGTGTGGGATCAGTCCGAGGTGAATGCTCTAGAGAGGAGTGCGGACGAGGACCAGCACAGTGACAGTGCAGCTATGAGTGCCATGTACGCGTTGATGAAGACCTATGGAGGCCTGGAGCGTTGTTTGGGTCGCTTGTCCGGGTCTCTTCTCACCATCCAGGATGAGAAGCGTCAGTTGCAGCGTGAGTTTGACTCTAAGGTTGAGAGGCTACAGGCAGAGTTGGCTCGTGTGACCCGAGAGAGAGACCATGCAGTCCAGAAGAACAGTGAGCTGAGTCAGGACCTGCTTGCAGTGCGAGAGCAGAAGGACAGGGTGACTACTGCTCACAGGAACTGCGAGCGCATGCTAGTCCATGTGCTTGGATAGAGGAATGAAGCCTGGCACAAGGAGGACACTTTGAGGGCCCGACAGCTAGAGCTAGAGCAGCAGCTAGCTAATGCTGAGGAGTACAATGAGAACTTGCATGAGGAGATCCACCAGCTGCATAACCAGCTCCACCCTCACCACCTGCCTAGAGCAGCGGAGCTAGACTCTGAGGACGAGATGGACGCGCATCCCGAGATAGGAGCAGCTGCTAGTGGTGATGAAGATGAGGATGGCTCTGGCATGGACAGTGACCACAGCGAGTAGATGCTAGGGCTCTAGGGCTAGTCTTTCCTCTTTTGTGATGTATGTTGCATGGCATGTCGTGTACTTTTGGATCTGGGCTGTGTAAGACTTTATGAGTTGATGCTGAAAGTCCAGTGTATGTATACTGGCAAGTTGGATGTACGCGAACCTTGTTGCGTGAATGCTAAGTAATCTGTTAGTGATGTTGTGCGTGGATGATGAGTTGTTGTGCCTTTGTTTATTGTGTGAATTTATTCCCTCAGTAAATTCAGTATGGCACGATTTTACACATTTTCCACCGGTTGATGGCAACTCCTAATGATTGCTTGTCATTGGCGTATGCAGATGGTGCAAACACGCGGCGGGGGTAACAGCAATCCGGGTCTTGGAGCAGGTACACCCGGAAATGGGGCTCAACGGAATGAGGACCGAGCGCCAACACCACCACCACCTCCCCCGTACACTGCGGATGTGTTTTTCGCGTAGTTTCTGGGAAGCCAACGCAACATGGAACAGATGCAGCGCAACATGGAAGAAGCTTTGCGCAACATAGCTGACAACACCCGTCGTGGGGATAATCAGGGTGGCCGGGAGGTCAACCAGTACAGTTCGTTCAAGGACTTCATGGATACCAAGCCACCAATCTTCAAAGAGGCTTTGGAACCCCTCAAGGCAGATGAATGGATCAATACCATGGAGCAGAAGTTTCGTCTTCTTCGGATGACAGAAGAACTCAACGCTGAATATGCGGCACATCAGTTACAAGGACCCGCTGGGATTTGGTGGTCCCATCACCGTACCACCTACCCAGAGGGGACACCAATCACCTAGAACCGCTTCACCACCGCTTTCCGGGGAAATTACATCCCTCCTGGTGTGGTTGAAATGAAGGTTGGGGAGTTCATGAGGCTGTCCCAAGGGACGAAGTCTGTGAAGGAGTATCTACACGCTTTCAACAATCTCGCTCGCTATGCCCCTGAGTTTGTAAACACGGAGGCCAAGAAGATTGCTAGTTTCCAGAGGGGCTTGAATCCAAAGATGCTGAAGACCATGGGTACAGGGGCCAGGGCTACTTTCAATGCCTATATCAGCGACTGTCTGACCCAAGAGAACAATAACAACAACTATAGTGCATCCAAGTCTCGTAAGAGGGCTTTTGAAGCCGGATCATCTCAGTCCAGGGCACCAGTGGCAGGGCGACAGCAGTATCGTCCTCCTGCCCTGGGTGCTAGGATCCGACCGCCGCAGAGAAGGAACACCGGGCATCCAACACAACAGAAGCCGTACAAGGTGGCGATAGCCCCTGCCAAGCCAAAGGCAATTCAAGCTGCAGCACCTGCCGTCAACAGTGCGCCCAAGGGTCCGTGCTATAACTGCCACAAGATGGGGCACTTTGCTAAGGAATGTCCCTACCCCAAAAGGCAGCAGCCAACCTATCCAGCTCGTGTGCACCATACCTCGATCGAGGAGATTCCGAAAGGAGAACCGGTAACAGCTGGTATGTTTCCTGTCAACCAACATCTTGCAGTTGTTTTGTTTGATTCTGGATCATCGCATTCATTCATGAGCCAAGCATTTACACAAAAGCATGATCAGCCAGTTACTGAGTTAGGTTATGGCTATCGCATCAGCTCAGCCGGAGCCGATGTGTTGACTAATAAAACGGTAATAGGAGTTACCTTGGATATCAGTGGTCGGAGGTTCCGTATAAACCTTGTGGTCATGCCAGGACTGGTTTTGGATGTCATCATTGGGATGAACAAAATGACTGATTGGGGCGCGGTTATAGATACCAGGAATAGAACTCTTTCCCTTAGAGACCCGCAAGGGAAGGGGGTGCTTCAGGTCAAGCTACCTAGACGGTTGGACTTCGCCAGTCTTTCATGTGCAGTACAGGTAGTCCCTCTAGAACACATACCCGTGGTATGTGAGTTCCTTGATGTGTTTCCTGAGGATTTACCAGGACTTCCCCCAGATAGGGAGGTAGAGTTTGCAATCGAGTTGATACCAGGTACAACACCAATATCTAGAAGGCCGTATCGGATGCCCCCAAATGAACTCGCTGAGTTGAAGAATCAACTAAAAGAGTTGCTGGATAAAGGGTTCATCCGGCCAAGCTCGTCGGAATGGGGTTGTCCAGCGTTGTTTGTGAAAAAGAAGGATCAGTCGTTGCGCATGTGCGTGGACTATCGTCCACTCAATGCAGTGACAATCAAAAATAAGTATCCCTTGCCAAGGATTGATATCCTGTTTGATCAGTTATCCAAGGCAAGAGTGTTTTCTAAGATAGATTTGACATCTGGGTATCACCAAATCAAGATTCGTCCGCAAGATATCACAAAGACTGCTTTTTCCACCAGATATGGGTTGTATGAGTATCTAGTCATGTCCTTTGGGTTGACAAATGCTCCTGCGTACTTTATGTATCTAATGAATTCAGTCTTTATGCCAGAATTGGATAAGTTTGTTGTGGTGTTTATCGATGATATTCTGGTATATTCAGAAAATGAGCAAGATCACGCCGAGCATCTGAGAATCGTGCTGACACGATTACGAGAGCATCAGTTATATGCCAAGTTCAGCAAGTGTGAGTTCTGGTTAAAGAAAGTTCCTTTCCTAGGGCACATTCTGTCTGAAGAAGGAATTGCTGTGGATCCATCAAAAGTGCAGGAAGTCATGGACTGGAAGGCACCAACTTCGGTCTCGGAAGTTAGAAGTTTTCTTGGTCTGGCCGGGTATTATCGTCGTTTTATACCTGACTTCTCCAAGATTGCTAAGCCAATGACAAGTTTGCTACAAAAGGATCATAAGTTCGTCTGGACGGAAGGGTGTGAGTTAGCCTTCCGCACCTTGCGAAAGTTGCTAACCACTGCTCCCGTTCTGGCACAACCTAATATAGAGAAGCCTTTTGATGTGTTTTGTGACGCATCGAAGAGTGGCCTGGGGTGTGTGTTGATGCAAGATGGCAGGGTGATAGCTTATGCTTCCCGACAGCTGAGAAAGCACGAAATCAATTACCCAACGCACGACCTTGAGTTAGCAGCTGTGGTGCATGCTTTGAAGATCTGGAGACATTATCTGCTGGGAAATAAGTGTCACATTTATACCGATCATAAGAGCTTGAAGTACATCTTCACGCAGTCCGAGCTGAATATGAGGCAACGACGGTGGTTAGAGTTAGTCAAGGACTATGACCTGGAAGTTCACTATCATCCAGGCAAGGCTAATGTAGTAGCAGATGCTCTAAGTCGTAAACCACACTGTCAAGTGGTTCAACCGTTGTTTGAAGATGGGTTCAATCTTATGCATCCTGAGGTCTTATGTCATATACAACTCAGTTGTTCACTCGAGAGTCAAGTCATTGAAGGTCAGAAAACGGACAAGGGTATTTTCCACATCAAAGAGAAGATCAAAGATGACCCAAAGACTCAGTTTCGGGTTGATGAGAAGGGGGTACTGTGGTTTCAACAGCGGTTAGTGGTCCCGAAAGATCGGGAGTTGAAGAATCGCATCATGGATGAAGCCCATCTCTCTAAGCTTTCTATTCATCCTGGCAGCAGCAAAATGTATCAAGATCTAAGGCCCCACTTTTGGTGGACCAAGATGGAGAAAGAAATAGCCGCTTATGTGGCCCGTTGTGACACGTGTTGCAGAGTTAAGGCCATCCATATGAAACCTGCAGGTCTGTTGCAACCGTTATCAGTTCCGGAGTGGAAATGGGAAGAGGTCAGTATGGACTTTATCACAGGCCTACCAACCACAAGGAGGGGGAATGACTCGATTTGGGTAATCATAGATCGATTGACCAAATCGGCCCATTTCATCCCTGTAAAGACACGTTACCGACCTCCTGAGTATGCCGATATATATATGGCTGAGATTGTCAAGTTGCATGGTATTCCCAAGACAATCATATCAGATAGAGGACCGCAGTTCACCGCTCACTTCTGGGAGCGCATGCATAAAAGTTTGGGGACCAGTTTGATAAGAAGCACAGCCTATCATCCCCAGACTTCATGCCAAACTGAGAGGCTAAATCAAGTGTTAGAAGATATGCTGAGGGCCTGTGTGCTATCATCCAAGGGATCATGGGAATCGTGGTTACCTTTGGCTGAGTTCTCATACAATAATAGTTATCAAGAGAGCATCAAGATGGCCCCGTTCGAAGCTTTGTATGGTCGGAAATGTCGAACTCCGTTAAACTGGGTTGAACCTGGTGAAAGAAGATACTATGGTATCGACTTTGTGAATGATGCCGAGAAAAAGGTGCATATCATACAGCAGCATATGCAAGCGGCACAGTCACGACAAAAGAGTTATGCGGACAAGAGGAGAAGGCCGCTTGAGTTCAAAGTAGGCGACTATGTGTATCTCAAGGTTACGCCAATGAAGAAAGTTCAACGTTTCCGAGTTCGAAGCAAGCTTGCACCCAGATATGTGGGACCGTACCAAGTGCTAGAGAGGAAAGGCCCAGTGGCCTATAAGATTCAGTTACCTGAAGAGATGAGCTCGATCTTTCCGGTCTTCCATGTGTCGCAACTACGGAAATGTTTGAAAGTGCCTGAGCAAAGAATTGAACCTCGAGGGATCAAAATAAAAGCAGACTTAGAGTATAAAGAGCAGCCAGTGGGAATTGTGGATACCAAGGAGCGAGTAACCCGAAACAAAGTTGTCAGAACGTACAAAGTGGTGTGGAGTCATCATGACGATAGGGATGCCACTTGGGAAACAGAGGATTACTTAAAAACAGTTTATCCAAAATTTCATAAGAAATGGTTAGTAACCCAAAATCTCAGGACGAGATTTCCCTATGGGGGGAAGGGCTGTAACACCCTAGGTGTTAAGCATGCACTTAGTCTCATCAAGGTCATGCATAAGCATTTCCATCAAGCATAAGCATCATGAGCATGACACTCTTTTCAAATTATGATTTTATGTGCTTCATTTCATGTGCTTTAATTATGTTAAAAATGTGATGCTTGTTTCTAAAATTGTGAAATATTCAAATTAGGTTGCTTTATGTGTAAGAAGAATTAAGAACATTTTTGTGCAATTTTTGGAGCTATGGAAATTGAGAAATGGAATTTATACAAAATATCCAAAATAACTTTATTTAAAAACCTAGAACTAAGTTTTAATTTGTAATTCAAATTCTATTTAGAATTTGGTCTTACCTATTAAACCAAAGTTGTAGAGCTTTTAGTTTGGCACCACTTTGCTTTTGGGTGAAGATGGTGAAAATAATTTGAAAATGGTCAAAATGAATTTATGAGAGAATTTGAGAAAAGAAATTCAAAAAAAAAATAGAAAAGGGAAAGGGGGCGCTAGCAGGCCGCGGCCTCGCTTCTGGCCCGCTGGCCGAAGCCGGCCTGGCCCGCCCGCGCCTTCCCCTTCCCCCTCCTCGCGCTCGCGCCCGCGTCCACGCGCGCGGACGGCCTCGCCGTGCTGCCGTGGCGCGCCGGCAGAGCCTGGCCGCCGCGTGGCGGGCATGCGGCGGCGTGGAGACGCCCTGGTCGGCCACCAGGAGCCCCTGGACGCGCCCGCCGAAGCCCCCGCTCCCATTTGCGCCCTCCACCGCTCGCTCATGCCTCTCTGCTCGCCCTCGCGCAGCGCTCACCGCTCCGCCGCACGCCATAGCCGCCGACGGCTCGGAGCTTCCCTCCCGGCCAGCTCCGGCCCTCTCCTTCCCCTTCGCGACCACCACCGGCTCCGCCTCGTCCTTCCGCGTCTCGTGCTTGCGCTCTTCCGCGCTCGGTAAGCCCTGCGTGCCCGCTAGAGCTCACCGGAGTTAGTCAGAGCTCCGGCGACCTCTCGGCTCGCACGGTTCTCCCTCTCCTCTCTGTCTCTGCTCGCGTTCATAGGTGCTTTGGGTCCGCCTTGACCTCGCGCACCTTTTCCCGTCTCTAGCTCACGCTCTACCGCCGTGAAACGGCTGGACCACGGCGAGCAGCGCCGCCGCGTCCGCCATTCACGACGGCGAGGTAGTTCCGGTGCTCGTCCGGTGCCAAAGAGGGTACGGCTGGACTCGTCTCGTTCGCGCGAAGCCGTAGGTGCTCACGGTGTCGCCGGAAACCTCACCGGCGGCGAGATTCCGGCCGATCTTTGGCCGCGGGGTCACGGGGTGGATGACAGGTGGGGTCCCCTGACCCGCGTGTCCCGCCTGTCAGTGACTCCGAGGGTTTGAATCCGGGTGCGCTTAGCGTTTTGGGTGACTTTCCGTTTTAAAAGTTTTTCCAGGAAATGATTTAAATGTTCAAAAATCCATATCTTGATGAATATAGCTCCAAAAATGGTGAAATAAATTTTGGTGTGTTCCTTATTTCCAGATCTATAGCCTAATATGATTGCATGTCATGTTTGAGTAACTTTCCTGTAAGAATATAATTAATCCATGTTTTTCCTAAACTTGGAAAATGCATAGTAAATAAAATAGGGTTCAGAAAAATGTAAAACTTGTTTTGCTGGCTCTGCATGTGTGTTTAACCACTGAGAAAATATTGTTACATATTATTTGGTGTATAAATGAATTTATGATAATTTAAATGCTTGCATGGCAGTGCTTTATGATTTTTAATAATTAAATGGTTCATGCAATAAATCTGGAAAATTTTGTGGGTGTTTCTTATGATATTAGATGAATTGTAAAAATATGAAATCTGTTGTTTGACACTTATATCACAGTAGGGTGATTATACTTGCCTTATCCATTAATCTTGTGATTTTTGTGGCTCAAAATAGGTAACCAAAAATTATGAAAAATTTACAGTAGACTTTATGATTAGCTAGTAGTCTCCTGTAATTTTTCTGGAATTTATTGATGAACAGAATTGCATGTGATTTTTAATGGGCTTAGAAATGAATAAAGAAAATTATGAATGGTTGTGTATGTAGGTTGAATGGACTAAGTTGGGTTTGGTGTATCTTTGAAGCATCATGTAGGTTGCTGATTTCATTTGAAAAATATTTGTAGAAGAGAATGCAATAGATGCTTAATCCAAGTGCCTGTTCTTGGATGATGTTGCATACATTGTAATGAACATGACCAAGTGTATCATCCATGCATCATGTCATGGTCCTTTGGTACTTTCTCATACAAGCATCCACTCGGGCATCTCGCACTCCACTCATGAGCATATATGCATCATACAGGCTCGCAGGAGAACGAAGTGGGACCCGAGGAACCCGAGGAGATACAGGAGCAGGAACCTCCGGAAACACAGGAAACCGGAGAGGAATTGCAAGAGTGTCCGGATCACCGACCCAGCACCTTTGAGAAAGGCAAGCCCCGGAGCATTCTAAGTCTCCCTATTCTCGCTAACTTATATAAAGTGCTATACTTGTTCTACTGTATTACATATTAAGTGATAGGAGTTGCGTGATACCGTTGCTGCATGCGTACTCCTTGTTATTCCTACTCATTCAACTACCTTGTCCTATGTAGATAGGCACGGAGTCTATGCTTAGCTTGCTTAGTTCGGTAGAAGTCGGGTGATTCCCTGTCACCTGCGAGATATAGGTGGATACCTGCTTGATTAAGCATTGGTTGCTCAGGGAAAAGAATAACCAAGTGTGGAATGAATTTGGAGACCGGGCAGAGACTTATGGTGGGTTGACCATAGTGCCCCTGCCTGTGTCAATTAAGGACCGATCGTTGACGGCCCTCTTGTCATGTTGAACGCATGCCCCACATTTAGCTGGAAGGATAAGTCGTTCCGACCGCGAAGCCTGAGCACTATCCGGGCCGGGAATCGGCCCGATGTACGCGCTGTATTGGTGATGGTTGAGGAGAACGACGAGGGCGCGGCGCGCAACCTTGGTATACCTTGGATACCTCGGTCGCCGGAACAGTCCTCGGGTACGGGCGGTGCCTGTCGAACCCGCGAATTGGTCCTGGATAGTGCAACACGGTGACCTGTAGCTCACTTGATCAGTGAGTGTGGTTTGTGTGGGGAATAAACTCACCAGCTGGTTAGAAATCGATTCGAATCGCCATCGCTCCTGGATAGTGAGCACTTGACATGAGCCCTGTCCTCGTAGTAAGGACTATGGAACACTTGGGTTATAGTGATGAATAGTTTTAAGAAATGCTATGATGAGGTACTATCATAGTCTCATACTTGCTTGTAATAGTGCAGGTGCAAACCTAGATAATAGGTAATGATACTTTCAACTTGAGCAAATTAAAAGAAGAAAAGATTTATGTAAGTTAGGGTAATAAAACCTTGCGGTCTTTGCAAAATGGTTGTCAGCTACCCCACTAAATAGCCTTCATAATCCTTGATGAGTCTTTATTTTAATTTTATGGCGGGTAAGTCTAGCTGAGTACCTTCTCGTACTCAGGGTTCTATTCCCATGTTGTTTTGCAGATGGTCAAATGTACTATGGTTATTGCATCCTCTGTCTGTACCCAGCTATGGGTGATGACTAGACCATGGGCGATGTCATCGTTTTTTTGTTTGTGGGAGACGATAGGCACGATCAACTATCGTGTGTGTGTATTCAATAGACTTCCGTACTGAAGACTGTTGTAACTTAAGCATCCGAGTATTAGAATGTGTATTGGATGTACTTGGGATGCGCCGTAACTATTACGTCTTGGCTGTTATGTGATGTGTGGTTTGAAATCCATCGAGATTTCACGGACTACCGGGATTATATGGGCTTAAGCGTGATAGTTCGACTATGCAAATGGTCACTATTAGGCTTAATCTCTTATAATTTGGTCGGTTCTGTTACAACATCAACAACTGGACGAACTTGTCAGATGCCTTTCTATCAAAGTTTTTCCCTATAGGCAAAACAACTGCCTTAAGAGGAAATATTGTCAGTTTTCAAAAGTAGAAGACAGAAGCCATTTCAGAAGCATGGGAGCGTTTTCAGGGATACATTTCAGATTGTCCTCACCATGGAATGGACATATGGTTACTTATGCAGACCTTCTACCATGGATTAACCCAGAAGGCTCGTGAGTGCCTAGATGCATCTGCTAAAGGATCATTCTTGGAGCTTACAATTGGAAAAGCAGAGATACTTTTGGATAAGATACCAGAAAACCAAAGCTGGTTCCAAGATGAAGCTCAACAATGTCATCAAACTGAAGAAATACCAGAAGAAGTAAAAGCATTATCAACCAAGATGGAAAATTTGCCCCATTGGATTGACCAGAGGGCCAAGTTCAAAGAAGATCAAAGGGCCATTGAGACAGCATACAAATATCAACCAACCTCGAGTCAACCCAATAGCAAAGGTATGAATTCAGGTAACACTTTCAAGCAACTTTCATTAAAAGAGATAATTGCTCAACAAACCAAAAACTAATGATGAAGTTAAACAAAGGCTAGATACAAATGAATCATCTCTAAAAGATATACACAATAAAATGGATTTTCTATTAACTGCCTTTGATGAGCAAAACACTCTTAATAAAAGGGTAGAGCTTAAATTAATAAAGCTAGCTGCTGCACTGCCTGTTGCTACTAACATTGAGCAGGTAAAGAACATAACTACTAGAGGAGGCAAAGCCACTAGAGATCCCCCATACCCAAAAGAGAAACAAAGAACATCAGCACCAGTGCAACCAGCAGTGATAGAAGAAGAAAGCCCAGTTGAAGCAGAAGATCTGCTGCAACCACTAAGTACTAGAGAAATGAGGAAAGATTTTTACGACACCAATTATTTGCCATTTCCTAGAAGAAACAGAGGACTGCAGTCGGATGAGCAGTTTGGTAAGTTTGTAGAGGTCATTCAGAAATTATATGTCAACATACCTCTACTTGATGCCATACAGGTACCTACATATGCAAAGTACATCAGAGATATTCTTAACAAGAAGAGACCACTGCCCACCACTGAGGTTATCAAGCTGACAGAAGAATGTAGTGCGGCCATCCTCAATAGACCACCAAAGAAGAAGGAAGATCCCGGATGTCCCACTATTGATTGCTCAATCGGAAACCAACACTTCAATAATGCACTTTGTGATCTCGGAGCAAGTGTCAGTGTGATGCCAGCATCAGTCTACAAGAAGCTTGAGCATACGACCCTAGAACCAACATCAATGTGCCTGCAATTAGCGGATCAATCAGTTCGACACCCGTTGGGTATCGCCGAAAACATTCCAGTCAAGATCAAAGATTTCCTTGTGCTAGTAGACTTTGTAGTACTGGACATGAGTCCTGACTCAAAAGTATCCATCATCCTTGGAAGACCATTTCTGAGCACTACCAATGCCCACATTGATGTCGGGAAAGGAGAAATCAAGTTCAACATAAACGGAAAAGAAGAACACTTCACATTCAAGCCCAGACCAGAGGGAGACTCTACAGTGAAGGAAGTTCATGAAGAAGAACCACTCGAGACACCATCTCCGGAGGAAGGTAATTCAGAAGATTAAAAAGATTTGGAGGTCCAGCTTGGGGGACCTAAAAATCCCAAACCCTCACCGGGAGGTAAATCGGTATTTATCCGCATTATTAATTCTTGCATAGTCATATTTATTCATAGCATTATTATAATAATAAAAAAAGCCCCATATAAATAATATTTATGGTGTGTAACAACCCATATTTATTAATTATTGTGGAGGCACAAAAATATTTTCCATTATCATTTCAAATATGTTTCAACTCTCATAGATTTTTCCTGCATTATATTTAATTACACCAACCTTCTAGAGGCATGACCTACACTCCTTGGGTCCCACATGTCATACACCACACCTCACACACATCCCATCACATTATTTGATCCACCAATATGTCTCCACTAACCAGCACTTTTCCACCGGCCAACCACCACCCATGATGCATTATTTTGCGTCAGAATTAAGCAGAGAAAGGAGTGGAGAAAGGGCAGCCAGGATGGGCACCAAAGGTGGGTGCCCGCCCACCTACCAAGGGCGCCCGCCCTGTCCCCTCTTCCTCCTATAAATACCTCTTCCTGCCTCCATCTCCATCACACAAGCCTCCCAGAAAACCATACAAGTTTCAGTTTCCAGAGAAGGAGCTCTTGTAGTGAAGTGAGAAGAGAGTAGAGAGAAAGAGAAGAGTGGGAAAGAAGTTGGTAGTTTTTAGTGAGAGAGTAAGCTTCACCTAGTAAGTAGTGATCCCGCTGTCCAAGCGGAACTAAAAGTTGTTTAAGGAGAGGTTCTGCCAAAATAAAAACTTGTCTTGAACGACTAACCCCTGGACTATTGACATTCTGGACAGCTGACCACTAACATTTTCTCTCACATTTTCCACTAGTTGTGTTTTTTGCCAACTTTTGTTTACAGGATGTTCAAGAAAGTGAAGAACGCAGGGAAGGCTCTCAAGAACATAGGTACAAGGAGTTCATCCCGACACTCCTCACACCCATCAGAGATGAGCGTCGAGCCGATGCCCACACAAGCTCCGTCATCTTCATCTAATCAACAAGTCAAGGTTCTTCTCAAGATAGGAGACCTTGGACTAAAGACTCGAAGGGAGAAGGAAGTCTATCAGCATCTGAAGAACAAAGATTTCATTCACGCCCCTACTCTTGATCCATTCTTACTACAAGAAATAGGTATGGACACTGAATTGGACTTAATTTTTCAGATGTTAGGTTGGACAAATTTTTGGAATATAACTGAGCTGGGTTCTCATCTTCTCACCCTCGAATTTCTTTGCACTTTACAATTTTATGACGGGGGAATTGTTTTTCGGATGTTCAAACAGGAGATTATGTTGTCTTGGAGAGAACTGAGTGACCATCTTGGTTTCTCTTCAAGGTGCATCCTGAACATTGACTCTGACTTACCCAATTTTGAGAGACACCAGTTCTCGAGAGAGATATCTAGAGATAATTTTTATAGTCAAGCCCGAACCAGTGACATGGAACACCCCACTCTTAGGATGTTCCACAAATGGCTTGGGTACAATCTTTTCTATCGTGATGATATTAGAAAAGTAAGAGTAGGAGATTTGCAACTTCTATATGCTGCTATAAATAAAGTACCCACTTCACCTGTTACACTTTTGGTTTCTCATTGGCTTAGTATACCTAGTCTTCAAGGACTAGTAGGATGTACTTCACTTATCACTCGTCTAGCCTCTAATCTTCATTTACTAGAAAATTCATCATTGGAATTCATAGATGAGTTAAGAATTTATCATGGCTATGACACATTTAGACAAGCTCGGATGTTGAAGAAAGAAGGGAACATAATGTATATGCTATATGATGATAAAGGCAAGATTCGGTTACCTAACCCGAACCTTGGCCTCTACGTTGTTCAAAATTTTATGATTGAGATTGCAGCAACACCAGTGAACCAGAGAGCTCCACAGTGAGTGGCATCTGAAAGGATGACCACCCATCAAGAACGCACCTGGTATGGAGCTGATCCCGGACCAGAAGAAGCAGCACACCTGCATTATCGCGACTACAACCCCCGAGTCCTTCGAGACCCATGGGTTCGACATGCGCAACCACAAGAGCCAACACAGGAGACATGGCCGGAGAGCCAAGATCACCAGTGGACAAACCCGCCTTTTCATACGGGCAGGTACTCCACTGATCCATATGGAGCTTCAGGATCCAGACCTCCGCCCCAATTTGATGCAGGACGATACTCCGACGCCTCCTACGCTTTCATGAATGACTACTACCAAGAGGCCGACGCTTTCTTCACCCGTACCGACAACACCCTCCTCGACATCCAGAACACGCAAGCAGAACATGGACGACTCCTGGAAGAGCAACAAAAATGGAACCAGGACCATGCCACTGCAGTACAAGAGCTGTGACAAGATACAACAACAATGAATGACAACATCACAACCATGATGCGGTTCTGGAACATCGGGTAAGACCGACATCAACATCCAGCTTGGGGGAGTTCCTCCCCAATTTATCAAGTAAGTCTTTATTTGCTTTTCTTATTTATTCTTTTCTATTTTAATATTTTATCTTAAAAAGAAAAACTTAGAAAACCCAATAAATATTTTCTTGCTTTAATTTACTGCATTCTATAAACACGATAACAAAATAAAAAGAGTGTGTAGATAAGTGTGCTTTATTTTTCCTACTAAGTATTAATCTCTAGAAAAATAAAAGACCAAAAAGATACATGATGGAAATGATGAACAGTAGCTCTGTTTGCTTACTTTCAAGTACCTAGCTTTTATATTAGAGTTCTTCTAGGAATTATTAAAACTGAAATTACTATCTTTGGGAAGCATAAAACTAAAGTCTAGGTAAGAGAAAGGCATGATATAAAGTTTGAGCTGCTGTTTATCTTGTTCCTACTACACTAAGTTCTGGACATTTATTTTGGAAACTTACAAATCACATGAGGAGTTCCTAGCATTACAAACTACCTACAACAACAATACTTGCTATAACATCTTTTATTCACATGGAGTTTGATCGAGCTGTGTAGACCTTTAGGAGCTTTTCATGTGGTTAAATTAGGATATTCACTTGCACACATCTACTACACCATCCACCACCACTTATTAAAATTGCTAAAAATATTATCACTCACTGTCCCAAGTATTGTTATTCTCTCTCTCCAAAAAGATTCAATGCGGAGGCATGGGTTATGCAAAAATATGCAAGTGCCCGGAACCTCAGAAAAGAAAGAAAAAGAGTGAGACAAGAGGTAAAAATGGACAAGTGTCCGGAGTAGAATTAGGGGTACAAAGATGCCCACCTGAGCGAAAAAATGGACAAGTGTCCGACAGTAGAATTAGGGGTATCTACTAGCCACCTGAAAAAAAAGAGAGAAAAGAAAAAGATAGCCCATGTTCACCCAAAGCAAAGACAAAAGAGGAGGAGAGATAGCAATATGAGGATCAATGAGAACTAAGTTTTATTATCACTTATACATTTTTACCATCACTATCATTTACTCCACCACACATGCACATCTTCATTTAATTATATGCTGAGTTCCTTTGGATCCATGGCTCGATTAGACAACATATGTATGAGCTGTTTTTCACTCCTATGAGCTCCACTTAAATATTCCATTAGCTATAGGTAAGTGACATTTTGGTAAGGATCCACAAATACCACATATAGAGATACTTGAGAGAATCATTGCTGGGAACTCTGAGTTTTATTTTGAAAACTTATGAAAAACTCTGGAACAAAGGTGAAGTATAGACAGGAGGAATAGTGCTTAACTTAATTATTTTGTCTTTCGATTACTTAAGACTTAAGTGCAGGTACTAAGCTCCATAACACTTCACTCTAATCTGGAAGAATTTTTATGTAAAAGCATGTGTGCCTGTCAGGAAAGAAAACATCGAAGCAATTCCTAATCCGTTTGAGTTTAGCTGTTTGCTCAGGGACGAGAAAAGGGTAAGCTTGGGGGAGTTTGTTGACGGTCCTTAAGTACTAAAATTAATCATCAAATAAACATGGAAAAGGGTTCAAATGAAACAAACATCTAGAATTAGGGTTTTATCTGAAATAATTCCACGAGCTTTGGTGTTTATCTATTTCTACAGGGTGTTATCAGGAATTATGGAGAGAAGGCCCACATGTCATGTTTACAATGAGATAGTTACGTGCCGCGCAATTTTCGTCAATCTAGAAGACTCCAGAAGCCACGGGAAGGAAGCGGAGGCCGAACGGGGCCAGGCACTGGGCGCCCGCCCAGTTGACCTGGGCGCCCGCCCCCTGTTAGAGTTGGATCAGGATTCTCTTTCGGGACTACGCTCCACCGACCTAAAGTATGAATCTAAACCATACAATCAATGTCGGTTTGATCCAACGGCCCAAATTCACTTGAAAGGACTATATAACCAAGGCCTCTCCACCCCTGGTGGAGAGAGGAGAAGAGGAGAAATCATTATCAGAGGTAGCCATCAAAGTTAGGGTTTAGAGCTTCTCTCCCATAGAGAATTAGAATTAGCTACTCCCTAATCCTTCAAGTTTAGAGGTTGGATTAGATAGCAATTAGAGAAGTAGAGCACTAAGCTCTAGATTCGGATCTTCGGTAATAAAGATTGGTATTATTCATATCTTTCTCTAATACTTTGTTCTAATTACATTATGTCTCTATTTATTATGCTCTTAGTTTGCTCTAGTTCTATATTTGATATAGTTATGATTGATAATGAGTTTATGTATAAGTTTGCAAAGCGCTTAGCTCTTGACGCGAGGGAGTTAAGTGGTAGATCACATGTGGGCGTGGTGCTCAGATGTTATTTACATGCAAATGTATCCTATTGGGTGGGTCGTGTGGTAGTTCGCGATAGTGACAGCTTCGTTGATTCTTATATAGTCCACCCTCCGTTGATCGGACAGGCAGAACTTGTATTGCGGAGTAAGTCTTGTGATGTTCTGATTTACTTTTGCAATGTTCCTTATACATGAATGAAGAGTCTTTTATGCTATACATGATTTTGTAGATAACTAGAGTAGATTATGACTTAATAGATAGTAGATAACTTAGAATCCATTCTCTAGCTAATCTGACGTCATCTACATATATGAGGAGTAGTCTATTTTCTAATCGTTGTGTTATTTACCCTTGAACTTATAATTCATTATCATTATCTTTATGGTTTACCCCCTACTAAAGTAAGTGACTGTGTGACGAGTTTCTCATTAGTAATCATGTTCTTGCAAGTTTATCTCTAGTCTATGCCTTGATAGATTTTTCCCTTATTTTAATTTCATCCCTTGTCCTCGTAAGCAAAATTATAAATAACGATACCTGGAATACTTATCCTGGTGAAATGCTACAATGAGGTGTTTTATTTGTGCGCTTGCGGATAGAATAGATTATTTTCTAAAGAGCCTTTACATTTATAAATACCTTTGTACACTCTGGCACCATGTTGGGGATGACAACCTAGTATCTAAGTGGTGTTAGCTAGTGTCAACAGCGTCCACTTCCCAACAGGAGAAGCCTCGACTTCCTTGACTGCAGTACGAGCCTCCCTTAAAAGCAGATCGCCACTGAACCCATCACTGATGGTGATGGGGTCGCTCATACCGCCACACTGGGGAGGCTCGGGGGCTCCCTCCTGGCCCTGGAGGCGAGACGTCTCGACCCACCCCAGTGACGGCGAGGCAGTTCCAGGGACATCACCCCCCTCCGATGGTCGAGGCGGCACCTCCTCTACGTCCGCTAACGGTCGAGGATCAGAGGAACCTGTTCACGCCCCAAGGCAATACGTCAGTCACAAGTGGGATTTATCTCCAAACCAATTCAACTTTGGAACCATAAAAAGAAGGGTGAGTTGCTTACCCGAGCCCCTGGAGACCGCCCCCACCTTAAGCTTTTTGGCCATCGAAGGTTGGGCCTGTTCCAACGGCCTCTTTAACCTAGGAAAGGGAGAATAACTTAAGAGAGACAGGAACCGACAGGGGCACAAGACATGGGAAACGGAAATTGCAACATTAAAATCTTACCCCACGGGAAGAACAACCAGCCTACTGGTCCCTCGACCAGCTGGCCACGAGCCACCCCGCGTCGAGACCCGGGCTTCTCCTGGGCAGGCGCGGGCCTTGGCTCCACGCCTCCCGCCTGGCGAGTGCCGGGGCTGGTGCTCCCACGACCTCCTTCCCTTTGGCCCGAAGCCGCCACGGCGGCGCGGCCGCGGGTCAGTGGCCCCGTCGCCATAGTCTTGACCAGGTGGCCCGCTCCGGGCGCGGGAGGGGGTTGAAGCTGGGAAGTGGCCCAGCCCTGCACAGGCGCAGGAGGAGTACCGGCACGAGAGCGGCGCGGTGATTCCTCCTTTTGTTGCCCGTCGCGAGGATCGCCTGATGTCCTCTTGGAAGCCCCCGCCCACGATATGTCGACGTCGGCTCGCGGTGGGCCCTCGAGGATTCTGTCAAGGCGAGCTGCCATCCCCTCGGAGTCGTCGCTGTCATCGTCGCCCTCGTTCCCATCGTCCTCGTCAGGGGAATCCTCCTCAGACTCCCCTTTCTGCCTCGACTTCGCGCGGTGCTTCTTGAGCGCTTGCCGCTCGAGGTTCTTCTTCTTCTCTTTTTCTTCTCCAAGTCCTTTGCAGACTTTTGCTTTTCTGCGGACTCGCGTCTCCTCTCACGATCGACGTCGTCCTCCTTTACCGGAGGTCATGAGGACCGAGCGTCGATCGATCCATGTACAAGCAAGCGTAAGTCCCAAGGAGGATTGGAAAGATCGAAAACTGAGTAATGGCAATAAGAAGAGCTCACCAGGTTGATTCCCTCGTCAGGCTTCATGGGGAAGCCATTGACATGCTCAGGTTGAAAATCACCGGCGATGGCCGCCCTGACCCTGGCGGCGACCTCCTCGTCCGCAGGCGCCTCATTGGATATCCGGCATGCCTCGAGGTCATGAGACGAGACGCCGGGACCCATCTCGTCCATTCTCAGCCGTCGAGACATTAACGGGAGTACCCGTCGATGGTGGACAGCCGAGAGAACGAGCACGGCGGTCAGACCTTTCTCGCGCAGCGTCTTCATGGCGTCGAGGATGGGGCGGAGCCGCGACTGAAGGGCCTTGACGACGCCGTAGTTCCAGTTGTCCGGACGCTTCGAGATCAAGCACCCCGTGTAGTTAGGGAAGAGGTCATTGTCGTTTTGAAGGTAGAACCATTGGGAATCCCATTGGGCGTGGTTCGATGTCAGCCCTATTGGGAGGTACTCTCGAGGCTCCTCCGCCTGGTCTGTCTTCTGCACCAAGTTAAGGCAGCCGGCCCGCATTGGCTTCCTCACCCCTGTGGCTCCACCAGGGGCGCGGAAGAGCTCGCCCCGATACAGATGAAGCAACAGATCCCAGTGCGGCATCATCCCTAGGTAGCCTTCACACACTGTGGCAAAACTCGCCGCGGCGATGATGGCGTTTGGCGAAAAATGCTGGAGCTCCACACCATAGTGGTGACAGAGTGCCCGCATGAAGCGGCTTGGGGGAGAACCGAGGCCGTGGCGATGAAACTTGGCGAAGAAAACCACGTACCCCTCAGGCGGTCTCGGCTCCTGGTGGTCCGCCACCGGCGCGATCCACTCCGGCCGCGACGAGGAAACGCGGGGGCGCAGAAGTCCCTCCTTCTCGAGGTCCAGCATGTTGGGTATTCTTAACATCACTACCAAAAGTAGACAGTTTTCTAATTCTGATAACGGTGCCAAAAATGCCAAACCTATCCCTCATACCACTTAAGCCAAGTTGTCATCCCCAGGATGACATGAGAGATGCGGTATTGAAATATGCAATTGCTCATCTAAATAAATAATGAATGAGATTTGCAAGCGCACAGATTAATACCGATGTAGCATTTTATCCGGGAAGTATTCCAGGTATCGTTATTTATATTTTTACCACTGGGAAGGGATTAGTAGCCATCAATGTTGATTATAGAATGGAATATAAGATTGAGTATCTATCATTGCACGTATAATTGAGAACATTTATCTAACTCTTTCATACAGGGATAAGTGCCACATAAAGGATATATAAAGTAATGAATAGTGACAAAGATAATTAATCTGATCAGCATAACTTAGCCACATATAAATATGATAAGCACCTCAATTAGATATTCTAGCAAGTCATTAGCATGGAATTAGAACGAACTACAAGAATATTTCCTAAGTTATTCTCAACAATACAGTCTAGCATTATCATAGTGCAAGCATACTTAGCAATCATTGCGAGAAAAGACTACGCCCATGCATAGTGATATTAGCAAGGAATATGAGAAACATCATAATCACTCCCCTGTAATAATGTTGCTTTGCTAGCCCAATACACGAGAGGGGGACTATATAAGAATCAATGAAGCTGTCACTATCACGAACTACCCCGCGATCTGGCATATTGGGTACAATCGCAGATAAATACGGTATAAGCACCACACCTACACAATATCTATCATTTACCCATGGGTCCGATGGATAAACGCTATACAATCCTAAACAAGTATATAATTCCAATCTAACTAAGCCAAGTATATAACCATGATAAACTAAGAACAATATAATCTTGAATATAAACAAGTAGAGCAAAGTCATAAGCAATATATTGAAGTAGAACAAAGTCATATTCATAATATTGAAGAACAAAGATGAACAATTAGAAAATTACAAAGAATCCTCCTGGCAGATCCGGAAACAAATCGAAGATTGACTCCTTCTAGTTCTAATCCTATGTAGCTATGCTAATCTAGATGTCTAATTGATGTGGTGGCTCTAGGCTTGATCAGAGGCTTCTTCTCCCTTGATGAATAATGAATTAGGGTTGAGAGGCTCTCTCCTCCAGGGGCCAGGGTGTCTGGTTTTATAGTCCCTAAGAGTGAATATGGGCCGTCGGATCAAACCGACATTGATTGAACGGTTATCCTTGGTCCTTTAGGTCGGTGGAGCTTGATCCCGAAAGAGAGTTCTGATTGGACTCTAAAGGGGGGCGGGCGCCCTGGTCCTCAGGGCGGGCGCCCTGGGCCAGGCCCGGTTCGGCCTCTGCTTCGTTCTCGTGGCTTCTGGAGTCTTCTAGATGTAAGATAATTGCGCGGCACGTTGATATCTCTATGTAATCCCGACGTGTGGGCCTTTCTTCTGTATTTCCTGATAACCCCCTGTAGAAATAGACAAACACCAAAACTCGTGGAATTCTTTCAGATAAAACCCTAAGTCTAGAAGTTGATTGCATTTGGATCCTTTTCTTTGTTTATTTGATAATTAAGTTTGATACTTAAGGACCGTCAACAAACTCCCTCAAGCTTACCTCTTGCTCGTCCCTAAGCAAGGATAATCTCAGCGATGGATTAGAAGTTGTTGCAATATCTTTAAAAATTGATGGTACACATGCTTTTAAATAAGATCTCATCTCTGAGTTAGAGTAAACTGTCAAGACTTAAAACTTACTTACTTTACCTTTCACCATGGGACTTGTAACCGTCACTTCTGTCTTGAGTAGTTAAAAGATAGAACAGTCTAGTCAAGTGCCATGTCTCTTATTCTTGATCAGCTATAGCTCTGGAGTTTTTGCAGATTTTCAAATAAAACTCAGAGATTCTTTGTATGACTCTCTCAGATCTCTCTTTTGTGGTATTTCTGGATCCTTACCAAGGCAGTAATGGTATATGCCTTCTCTCAAAGTATGTGGTATTTGTGGTATAAGGCATAGTGATATTGCCTTCTCTCTCACCCTACTCTAATAAGGCTTTAATATCTGGAGCTCATAGGTTGGAGATAAAATATACATACTTACAAGACATTTATTGTATAGTCAAACCGTGGATCCAAAGAAACAAATTAATAAGTCAAATCAAGATGTGCATGTGTGGCGAATGAATGGTGTATGGTGATGATGGTGATAACAATGGTGACAGTCTAATTCTACTTTTGCTCTTTTGAGAGGATACATACCTTTCTTGCTCTTTGAAACTTTGTGAGGAGAATGAGATGCTCTGTATTTTTTTTATTTTTCTTTTATCTTAGGTGGGTATCTTGTACCCCTAATTCTACTGTTGGACACTTGTCCATTTTTACCTCTCGTCTTACTTTTTTCTTTTCTTTCGAGGTTTCGGGCACTTGCCCCTTTTTATTTCCTCGTATCTTTTTTTAGAGCACTCATCTCTTGAGATAATATAGCAAGTGGTAGTAACAAGATAACTTGAGCATTTATTTCACAAGGAAAAACAGAAATTTTTTTGGCTATTCTCTCCCGGATTAGGAGTAGAATATTTTTGGGTGGTTCTGGAGATGAAAATGGGTGGATATATGTGGATGCGTATTTCCGGAGTAGAAGCAGCATGTGTGAGTGGACGTGCAAGTGAATCTTGATTTAACCACATGACAAGCTCCTAAGTGTCTACACAGCTTGACAACACTCAATGCTCATAAGCAGTAAATAGTAAATGTGTGGCTCAAAGTCTAGCAAGCATGTATATATGGCTGTGGTAGGAATTTAAACTCTCATCATACAGGAACTCATCATGTATTATTTTAAAGATTTTCAAAGATAAAACTCTCCAGAATTCTAGCATCTCTAGGAACAGATAAACAGTAGCTCAACCTTCTCATATTGTATCCATTAACAACTTAGACTTCAAATCAAGTTTTCTTCCCACAAGTTTAGGTTTAGAGCAAGCTTTAAATTATAACAGTTATGTCTAAACTTGAGAGAAAACTCAAATTTGAAAATTAGGCAGAGCAACTATTCATCATATCCATGCTAGAGGTTTATTATTAAGATTCAGTTTAGCATAGCCACGTTATTCATTTATTAAACACACTAAGCAAAAGACATATATATAAGCATAAAATCTTTATTTGGTTTTCCATAGTTATGTATATTTATATTCTAATATAATATAAGTATATAGATAGATAGAAATACTTATCGGGATAAATAGGGGTGCTCTCCCCCAAGCTGAATTTTGACGTAATTTCTTCTGATGTAGCTAGCAGGTGGCAGAGGTGTATTTGAAGTCGGCACTATTCTGACAGCGATTAGAATGTCCTTATGCTAGTCTTCTTGATTCTTAGATTCTGTGGAGCTCAAATAGACAACAAAGCTTTGTGGAACTGATTAAGTGTTAGCATAAATATCTAGCCTTTATCATGTTGAGCCTCCTCAATAAATATTACTCTCTATTTTTTTATATTTTCATGTTATAAAGCAGAAAAGAAATATTTATTTTATTTTTATGCCACCACAGTGAATGTACTTATGGGTTTTATGTCACTCGTATGCTCACATGGGGCTTACTATTTTTTTAACATTTTTATTTTCTTTTTAGGATAGTACGAACATGATTAACTAAGTAAAATATTTTAAAATAATTGAAACGAAAAAAAGATAACTACCAAGTTTACCTCTTGGCAAGGCGTTCGGTATTTTTAAGTCCTCTGAACGGGACTCTCCGTTTTCTCAGTCGTCCTGGGATTCGTTGGGTGGCGTAGTCGGTGCTTCCGGCAGCGCCTCCTCTTCATGTATAGTTATCTTCTCTCTCCACACCTGACTTGGTGCTATGGTTTCCTCTGGATAATTCTGTTTAAACTGTATGTCTTCTGACCTTACAACTTCTCCTTCATAGTCTGCCGATCCATCCTTGATGATTTGCCTCCTTTGGTTGCGGTTGCGTCATTTTCTGACCTGCTTAGAGTCTTCAACGATATAGTTAGGGTCAGTAAAACAGCGGCGTACCTTCTCTGAGGGGAAGTGCATATGGATTTCTCCAGTTCCAATGTAGATTATTGCTTTAACGATGCTGAGGAACGGTCTTCCAAGGATGATGGGTGGATCGTATTCGTCTTCTCCCATGTCAATAACCTAAAAGTCTGTGTAGACAAAATGATCTTCTATTTTGACAGGGACATCGGTTACTATAACTTTAACCTCTCGAAATATCTGATCTGCCATCTGGAGCTGAATGTATGTTGGTTTTAGGGGCATGGTTCCGAACAAGAGCCGATAGGTGACTGTGGCCATTATGTTGACGCCTGATCCGGTGTCACAAAACGTTTTGTAGAAGTTGTATCCATTTATGGAGCAATAGATGCTTGGCATTCCTGGGTCGTTGTCGACGAAAGCTAGTCGGCAGTCTACCTTGGGGTATACCCACGGTAGTAGTTTATCGGTAGACGGTGCGCAAACTACGAACTCGATGGTGACGCAAGACACGGACAAGCTTTTTATCCAGGTTCGGCCGCCGAGTTGGCGTAATACCTGCGTCCTGCGTCTGGTTGTATTGATTTGTGTTGAGAGAATATGATGTCCTAGGGGGGTCCCTTGCCCCTCCTTATATAGTCTGGAGGGCAGGGTTACAGATCTGGAAACTAATCCTAGCCGGTTACAATTGCCATGGATAATTCGATATCAATTCCTATTCTAACCGACTAGAATCCTGCTTGATCTCCACATCTTGTTTCCTTGCGCGAAACCCCAGGTTGTCGGATCAAGCCTTGAACTCGTCTCGTAATGGGCCAAGCCTCCTGGCCGAAGTCTAGCCGTAAGGGTATAGGGGTTTATACCCCCACAGCTAGTCCCCGAGCACCATGTATTGTGATGTAACACGCCGTCTTGAGCTTCTTCGATCAGTGAGACTCGACGTCTTCAATAAGTGGGAAAGTCGCCCAAACAGTTGCAACGGTTCTTTGACCAACTCAAAAGATAGTTGATCAACATTGGCATCGAAGAAGCGAGTTGTTCGAAGAATGCATGGTGCTCTAAATTAAAAAAGATTTCTTTCCTGGTGAAGTGTGCCCACTTTACCTTTTTGAAAGGTATAAACATCAAAAAAGCTAGCGAATTCACCGCTAGGTGAAGTGTGCCCACTTAGTCCCCGAGCCTGGTAGTAGGTGACGTAGGCACGTGGTGCCAGGGTCAAAATAAAAGTCCTCAAAGAAATTCTGTAACTGAGATGCATCGCCAGATGCATCGTACCGATGTAGTCCCCGAGCTTGCTGGAAGGCGAAGTATGAGCCTTGTAGCAAGGTCTAAATAACTGAATTTACCAGTCCGTCTGCAATTGAATAGACTAATCGACCAGTCCCCAAGCACCAAGTGCGCTCCTTAGAATTCTCAAATTGGTGGGCTGGTCGACCAGTCCCCGAGCGTATAGTGCTCGGTGGTCGGTGCAGTCCCCAAGTTCATAAATTGGTGAGCTGGTCGACCAGTCCCCGAGCGTATATTGCTCGGTGGTCGGTGCAGTCCTTGAAGGTCCGAGCTGATAGACTGGGCGACCAGTCCCCGAGCGTCGAGTGCTCGGTGGTCGGCACAGTCCTTGAAGGTCCGAGCTGATAGACTGGGCGACCAGTCCCCGAGCGTCGAGTGCTCGGTGGTCGGTGCAGTTCTTGAAGTTCCGAGCTGATAGACTGGACGACCAGTCCCCGAGCGTCGAGTGCTCGGTGGTCGGTGCAGTCCCCGGATTGTTGACTCACTGGCTTATGTGTCTTCTTATTTTTGAAAAGATCTGTCCAGTTAAAGTTGACGTGACGAGGCCTCCTGACGGGGTGTCAGACGGATGCATGAAAAGTTGCACCTGACAACTGTACAGCCGCCCTTTGCATGGTTTGAGAAAAGGAAACCATCAATTGGTACGAAAACTCCGCCGCATTAATTGTCTATAATCATTGTAAACCGAAACGCCGCGTCCGCCGCATGGCCTGCCCACTTCCCGAGAATACAGGAAGTGGGAGAGGTGGAGTTGCGGGCTTATAAGAGCCTAATAGGTCCGCCTGTACCGCTTTCGCTGCCATTGCCTTCAAACCTTCCGCTCTCATCTTCTTCAATCTCCTGCATCTCCCTAACTCAAGCCCACATTCTCTCCTCTAATGGCGAAGAGCGACTCCAGGAAGAGGGCCGAACTGATGGCCAAGGAGTGGAAGAAGTCTCGCAGCACCACAAAATCTCTTGGCGACCTCGTCGACATGGGGCTTCTGCACGGCCCGGAGCTCGGCGGCTGGAGGGCACCGGAGGGGGAGAGCTACCCCGACCCTCGCGCCGGTGAGATCGTCGTATTTGAAGATTTCATTAAGAGGGGTTTTGGTGTTCCCGTTCATCCTTTTCTTCAAGGTCTTCTTTTGTATTATGAGATCGGGATTTGCAATCTGCACCCGAACTCAATTCTCCTCATTTCCACCTTTATCCATATGTGCGTGGCCTATGTTGGCATAGAGCCGCACTTCGATCTTTTCCGGTATCTTTTCTGCTTGAGGAAGAAGGGAGCAGTTGGAAGCTCCAAGGTTGCAGGTGGAGTATACCTCAACCTTCGTGATGGAATGAAGAATCGCTACCTGCACTGTCCATGGAACACTTCCTTGACCGAGTGGTACAGGAAGTGGTTCTACATCAGGGAGGAACCGGGCAGCTCCACGTTCTGCGACGTGGGATATATTCCTGAGAAGAGGACGAGCTGGACCGACCGCCCGGAGTTCGACGGTCCAGTGGCGGATCTCATGAAGCTGATCGACTGGTCGCGCCTGGACGGGCTTGGCGTGGTCGGCAACTTCATTTGCCGCCGGGTGATGCCCTGCCAGAAGAGGGTGCACTCGGCGTACGAGTATGCCGGAAGCGCATACCCGACCAGGATGCGGTCGGAGATCTTGGAGAACGAGCTGTTTAACTTCGCGGACGGAGGCTTCATCCATGGCAGTGATCGGGTGCAAGCCTTCAAGTTAGGACGACCAGCACCAAAGGTATGTAGCAGATTCTGTTTTAGCATTCGTATATCGTCGGCAGTTGACTCATCTCTGTTGCTTTTGCAGATCGGCGGTGTCGACCGGTGCACAGTGTATGTATCACTGGCGCCGGGGATGGAAAATCCTGCGGGAGAGGACCCGCCAGAGGAGGACGCTGCTCGGTGTACTCATTACACCAGCAGTGAAGAGGACCAAGCCCGCCCCAACCCGACCTCCGAGGAGAGGGTAGCGGGGAAGAGGCCATTGCCAGCAGACCCTTTGCCGGCGGATGTTCCGGCGGAGAACAGCCAAGCACCGAAGCGTCGTCGGCTCGTGCGGATCGTTGACGACGACGACGACGACGACGAGGAGGCTGCGCCGTCGTTGGTCCGACGGCCCCGGGGTCGCCCAGATAATGCGCCGGCCGCTACTGATCGAGTGGCCGGCGACGCCCCTGCACCGCAAGTTGTCGAGACGGGGGCGCAGGTGCCGGCCGGCCGGGCGAGGAGGAGGTTCACCGCCACCCACCGTCGATCAGACCTGTAAGTGTTCGACTTACGTATTTTTGGACTCCTCTTTGATTTTTTTTGAAATTTGACTTTTGTTCCTGTAGTGCGGCGTCGGATGTCGACCCCGGCCAGGTTGCCAGCCAAGGGATGGGCGAGCCTGCCCGCGGTTCTGGGGATGCGGCCCCCCAGACCACAGAGCAGCCAACAGCTGCAGTCGCGCCTGGGAGCACCGAGGGGCTCCCGAGCGCGGCACCGACTACGACAAGAAGCCCGACCAGGGCTGGAGAGGCTCCCCCAACTGACTCCTCAGAGAAGGGAAGATCTCCGACCGCTCCTCCTGCCGGGGGGAGTGAAGTCCCCACGCCGCCCCGAGCAGGAGCCTCCTCTGCTGCGGGCTCCCCAGGTCTGGTCCAAGGGCCAGTAATACCTGGGACCGCCACCGGGGGTGACGCAGCACAGGAGGAGGAAACCCGGGCGGCCTCCGATGATGAAGTGGAAGAGATCGAGGGTCGTCCCTGTGATGGCCGCCAACACGTGTATGTGTGGCGCCAACGCGGGGATCACTTCATCGGGCATGAGGAGCTCGCCGAGACCGAAGAGGCTGCCAGGGTGGAGCGCGCGGCCAAGCGCCTCGTCGACGAAGTCAAGGTAAGCGGCTTTTTGCACTGATGCACATTCTTTTGCCTTGTCTTGCATGGTCGTTATATGCTTGCTTTGTAGGACGCAATGAAAACGGCGAAGTACCGGAAACGGTGCTTTGACCAGATAGAAGGCGTCATGGCCGAGAACAAGGCCCTTGCCGCGGAGGTAGACCGGTTGCGGGCGGAGGTCGGGGAGAAGGTGGTCGAGATGAGTGCCGAAAAGGAGCGTCGTCTCGACCTCACTCGTCGTTTGGCCGACCAGTACCGGCTGCAAGAAGGTTAGTCACACGCTCCGAGCAGCTTCGCGTACTTGTATAGTTTGCTTTGCTGACCAGTTTAGGATTCACGCAGACTTGGAGGAGGAGGTGGCGAGCCTCCAACAAGAGAAGGAGCAGCTCAGCCAACAGCTCGCCGGTGCGCTGGAGTCCGGGCGGCGAGCAGAAGAGGAATTGGGTCGAAAAGACCGGGAGCTATCTGGTAATGGGTGCCGCCTTGTTGGTTGCTGCCTGCCCCTTTGTTTGTTTGGTATGCCGAAAATAACGCTTCGTTTCGTTTGCAGTTCTCAAGGTTAACGCCAAAAGGCACCTGGATGATCTGATCAAGGACCGGGACTCCTGGAAGGCCAACTGTTGCAGGATCTGGAAAGGAGTGTCCCCGGTCCTAGACCTGATCAGTCCCGAGCTCCCGGAGAGCCAGCCCCGCGCGCCGCAGTTGACCCCGGTCGAGAAGGCGCAACGGGCGTGGGACTGGCTCCAGCAGTTTGTGAAGGACGCCGGGGAGTTTGCCGGTGCGCACGTCCTCAGCATGGTGCGCGCCCACTACCCCCTGGTCGACTTGAGCAGGCTGGAGAAGGGGTACCCGAAGGAAGTCGGCCCACAGGAAGCGGACGAACTTCGGGGTAGTCTGCTGGACTTGTCGTCGACAATGATCGGCGACATCAATCTGTGCGGAACGGCCACTCCTCCAGACCAGCCGAGCTCAGATAGGTCGGCCAGGGAGTTGTCGGGCGCGTCCGTTGCTGGAGATGGGCGGTCGACGCCTGCGGTCTCGACCAGCCATGCGCCGGTGGCCCCGACCCCTTCGTCCGGGCAGCAGGGCCAGGCGGGTGATCAGCCCGAGCAGCTAGGCCAATAAAGTAGTCTGTAGGAATAGACTAGTATCTGCCCGTCAGGGTATTTATTGTAAACTTTGTATGTAAAGTTTGTAATAAAGTTTTCTTTTTGTCATGACTGTTGTTTTGAGCGCTGTAAAAATATCTGAGTGACGTGTCACCGTATTTGTCTTGGTTGTCGCCAAGAGCATCCATTGCAGGAGTTTTGCCGAGTGCTGTGTATGACAAGGTAGAGGCGAAAAATAGAGAATTTCATTATCAAAAATTATAAGATACTTACAAAAGAAAGTCATTAAAACTTTATGGATAGAAACGTCGCAGTTTGTCGATGTGCCAAGAGTTAGGCACTCGTGTTCCGTCTGGGTATGCCAATCTGTAGGACGTAGGTCGTGTGACCTCGGTCACCACGAAGGGTCCTTCCCAAGGAGTGGATAACTTGTGCATTCCCTCCTGGCTTGTTTTCCATCGAAGCACCAGATCGCCGACCACGAAGGAACGGTCCTTGACGTTCCTGTTGTAGTATCGCCTGACTGCCGCGAGATATTTTGCTGTTCGGAGACATGAAACTAAACGCTTTTCCTCCATGCAATTGATTTCGAGTTCTCTGGCGTTGTCGGCAGTCGCCTGGTCGAAGTGCTCGATTCTAGGAGATCCGAAGTGTATGTCAGACGGCAGGACCGCCTCTGCACCGTATACCATGAAGTAGGGAGACACCCCTGTGTTTCGACTGGTCTGGGTTCGGAGGCCCCAGACTACTGCCGGCAATTCTCTCATCCATCGACCGGGTGCTCTGTCGTTTTCGGTGTACAGCCTCTTCTTTAGGGCGTCAACGATCATTCCGTTAGCACGTTCGACTTGACCGTTGGCACGTGGATGTGCCACTGACACATATTTTATGACTATGCCTCTGTCATCGCAGAAATCCCAAAAAGTGGTGCCAGTAAACTGAGTGCCCAGGTCGGTGATTATGCTATTCGGGATGCCGAATCTGTGTATGATTTGATTGAGAAACTCCACAGCCTTCTCGGAGGTTGCCTTGGCCAGGGGCATGTATTCAATCCACTTGGAGAACTTGTCGATTAGCACGAAGACAAACTTGAAATTGCCCGGGGCTGGTTTAAATGGTCCGATCATGTCAAGCCCCCAGCAAGCAAAGGGCCAAGACGACGGGATAGTTTGAATTTCATGGGCAGGTACGTGGGTCCTCTTAGCGAAAAACTGACATCCTTCGCAATGCCGAACCAGTTTTTCTGCGTCGCCGACCGCGGTTGGCCAATAAAAACCTGCTCGGAAAGCCTTTCCGACCAGCGTTCTAGATGCGGCGTGATTGCCGCAGGATCCAGCGTGTATGTCCTCCAAGAGCTTGATACCATCATCTTGGGGTATGCACTTGAGCAGTACTTCAGAGCTTGCGTTTTTCCGCATGAGTTTTCCGTCGACCAGGATGTAGTTCTTTGATCGTCGGATGAGGCGCTCGTTCTCTGTTTTGTCCTGAGAGCCTGTCCCGTCTGATATGTATTTGATGAACGGGGTACGCCAGTCACGCCCACCGGTTGTCGGAGTGGCGTCATCTATGAGCATTGCCTCGGTGGGTTGCTTGTCGACCAGGGGAGAGGTTACGCTTGGCTCATGGATGTCCTGGACAAAAATACCCCGCGGGATTTGGGCCCGAGATGAGCCTAACTTTGACAACGCATCTGCTGCTTGGTTCTTATCCCGGACCACGTGGATGTACTCTATGCCATAGAAGTTAGTTTCCCATTTGCGAATTTCTTTGCAGTAGAGATCCATCTTCTCGTGGGTTGCGTCCCACTCCTTGTTGAGCTGGTTGATGACCAAAGCGGAGTCGCCGTAGACATAGAGGCGCTTGACCCCCAGTTCAACGGCTAGTCGTATGCCATGTAAGCATGCTTCGTATTCAGCGACGTTGTTTGACGCCGGAAAAAGGATCCTAAGGACGTAGCGGAGTTTGTCCTTGTTGGGTGATACGAAAAATATCCCAGCTCCTGCACCGTTGATGTTCAAGGACCCATCAAAGAACATTGACCAGTGGTCTGAGACATCGGGAACGGAAGGCTCGTTGAGATCCGTCCATTCGGCAATGAAATTGACCAGGGCTTGGGACTTGACAGTGGTGCGACTCTGGAACTCCAGGGAAAATGGACATAATTCCATTGCCCATTTCACGATTCTGCCATTGGCGTCTTTATTGCGCAGGATGTCCCCGAGAGGAAAGCTGGTTGTCACCAGGACTCGATGGCCGTCGAAGTAGTGCTTCAGCTTTCTTGATGTTATCAGGATGGCGTATATAAGCTTCTGTATTTGTGGGTACCTGGCCTTGGACTCGTTTAAGACTTCGCTTATGAAGTAAACGGGTCTCTGGACCTTGAAGACGTGACCTGGCTCATCTCGCTCGACCACTATTGCCGTGGAAACAACCTTGTCGGTTGCAGCAATGTAAAGGAGTAGGTCTTCATTGGGCTGAGGCGCTGTGAGGACAGGTGGTGAAGTGAGGAAGGTCTTAAGCTGAGTGAACGCAGCGTCGGCTTCCTCTGTCCAAGAAAATTTTTCTGACGCTTTCAATAGTTTGAAGAAAGGGAGGCCTTTTTCTCCCAGCCTTGAGATGAAACGACTGAGGGCGGCCATGCATCCGGTTAGCTTCTGAATATCCTTGACATTCTTCAGTGGTCGCATGTCGAGTACGGCTTTGACTTTTGAAGGGTTTGGTCGTATGCCGTCGCGACTGACGACGTTGCCGAGCAGTAAACCGGAAGGAACGCCGAAAATGCATTTCTTGGGGTTGAGCTTCCACTTGTACCTATTGAGTGCCTTGAAGGTTCGGTCTAAGTTGTCGATTAGGGTGCTCGCGTCCCTTGTTTTTACGACCACGTCGTCCACATAGGCCTCGACGAGGTCATCGCGAATCTCGTCGTGGAGGCATTGCTGGATGGCCCTTTGATAAGTGGCCCCGGTGTTTTTAAGCCCGAAAGACATGGTAGTGTAGCAGTATGCGCCGAAGGGGGTGATGAAGGATGTTTTGATCTGATCTTCTTCCTTTAGCGAGATCTGGTGATAACCAGAGTAGCAATCTAGAAAGGAGAGGAGTTCGCATCCGGCCGTTGAGTCGACCACCTCGTCGATGCGAGGAAGACCAAAAGGATCTTTAGGACAGTGTTTGTTGAGATCGGTGTAATCAACGCACATTCTCCATTCATTATTCTTTTTGCGTACAAGAACCGGATTGGCGAGCCAATCGGGGTGATACACTTCTTTTATGAATCCGGCTGCTAGAAGCCGTGTTATTTTTGTCCTAATAGCCTCCTTTTTGTCACGAGCGAACCGTCGCAGTTTTTGCTTGATTGGTCTT
The DNA here is from genome assembly GCF_000003195.3 of Sorghum bicolor. Classification (NCBI taxonomy): domain Eukaryota; kingdom Viridiplantae; phylum Streptophyta; class Magnoliopsida; order Poales; family Poaceae; genus Sorghum; species Sorghum bicolor. The sequence goes on along the minus strand of NC_012878.2, from coordinate 16,188,720 downwards.
GCGGTCTTCGAGACATTTAAGGAGTGCTCGATCAGGTTTCGTGGGACACCGGGCATGTCTGCGGGTTTCCATGCGAAAACGCTCACGTTGTCCCTTAGAAACCTGACGAGCGCGTCTTCCTATTTTGGATCCAGGTTAGCCCCGATGAGGGCTGTCTTCTCGGGGTTGCCTTCGACCAGCTGCACTTCTTTGTACTCCTTGGATTTCGAGTTCTTTCTGGCTGTCTCCTGCTCAGGTAATCGGAGCTGGTCGGGAGGCAGCTGTGCGGCTTGGTTTGCTGTTTCCGCCATGCGGATTAAGAGGTCGATTGCCTCGGTGATCTTGAAGCTTTCTTCTTCGCAGGTGTACGCGGTGTAGACGTTGCCTCTGATGGTTAGGACACCCTTCTCCGTGGGCATCTTAAGGACTAGGTATGAGTAGTGCGGGACTGCCATGAACTTTGTCAGCGATGGGCGGCCCAGTATGGCGTGATAGGTCCCGTCGAAATCCGCGACTACGAAGTTGATGAACTCCGTCCGGAAGTGATCGGGTGTGCCGAATTGGACAGGCAATGTTATCTGTCCGAGGGGCACCGAACTTTGACCTGGGAAAACCCCCCAGAATTGGGCGTCGTAAGGTTTTAGTTGTGCCGGTGATATCTTGAGGGCGGGCAGGCTGTTGCGGAAAAGGATGTCGATGGAGCTTCCCCCGTCCACGAGCACGCGCTCGAATCTGATGCTATTGATGCAGGGATCAAGAATCAGTGGGAAATGACCCGGCTCTGGGATAGCGGCCCACTGGTCCTTCCTGCTGAACGAGATCTCCCTGTGGGACCACGCGGGAAATTTCGGGTCTGCAATCAGCCCGTCCGTGCTGTCTATGTTGAGGCAGGCTCTCTTTAACAGCTTTCTTTCTCGCTTGGACTCAGTGGAGACCTTGCCCCCGAAAATGGAGTGGACCACGTCGGTGGGGCTGACGTATTGGTGTCGGGGGTCCCTGTCTTGGTCCTCATCCTCATCTTCGTGGTCGTGCCCGTCGCGCTTGTTATTTTTCTTGGCGGAGTCCTCTTGGGCGGCCCGCCGTGTATAGATACTTTTGAGGACGCGGCACTCTTCCATGGTATGGTTAGACTTTGGGTGTAGCTGGCACGGTCCCTTCAACGTTTTGTTGTAGTCGTCTTGGTAGTCCCGTCGTCCATTGGGACGTTTGACCGTATTTACTTCGTGGTCGTATTCGCGAGGGCGCTTTCCTCTGAAGTCGTCGCGGCTGTCGCGCCGCCGATCCCAACCCTCTCGGTGATCGCGGTTGTCAGAGCGGCGGTGATTTCTGTTGTCGTAGCGACCACGACCGTCATCTCGCCGGGAAGGCTGGTCGGGGCCTCTCGCATCGTCTCGGATTAGTTTTTCTGCGTCATCAGCATCGGCGTAATTTTTAGCCGTGGCGAGGAGCTCTGCTACCGTTGATGGGCCCTTACGCAACAGCTTGTTCCTCAGCGCTTCATGGAAACGCAAGCCCTTGATAAAGGCCGATATGGCCTCGTCATGGGAAATCTTCGGGATTTTGAGGCGCATATCCGAGAATCGTCGGATGTAATCGCGCAGAGGTTCATTCTTCCTGTCTCTTATCCTTTCAAGGTCATACTTGTTTCCGGGCTGCTCGCATGTGGCGATGAAGTTGTCGATGAAAGCCTGGCGTAGCTCTTCCCAAGAGTCGAAGGAGTCCTCGGGCAAGCCGAGAAGCCACTGATGACCAGCCTGGTCGAGGACTACGGGGAAGTAGTTAGCCATGACGTGCTCATCTCCTGCCGCTGATCGGACGGCGATTTCATAGAGAGTGATCCAGTTCTCTGGATTTTCCTTGCCGTCGTATTTTTTAAGTTTTTCGAGCTTGAAATTGCGGGGCCACACGACCTGGCGGAGGTGTGAGGAGAACTGTCTTAGGCCTGGAGGACCGTGGGTCGCATCGTACTCGATGCGGCGCAGGTTTTCGTGGACTACTCTCTCTGCGGCGCGCCTGTTGATGCGGTCCCGGGCATCTTTGGGAGGGATGTTGTGGCGGAGATCCCTGTGTTGATCTTCTTCTTGGCCGCGTATGCCATGAATTTGCTTGCGGCGGCCATCGGCGTCCCGACCACCATCGTCGCGCCGCGAGTCCCCTCGACGGTTGTCGGGGGAGCGGCTGCGGTGACGCCTGCTGGGTGAGACCTGGCTACGATTAGTCTGGTCGGAGGCGGCTTCCGTATAAGAGACGTCCTGGACTCTCTTGAGTAGAGTGGCTGTCTGTCCCATTGCGGCGATCAGGTGTGCTCGGATGCTGGTCCGGACACCCTGGCATTCGGGGGTGTCAGGAAGCCGATCCAGGTTGGCCATGGCGACAGCCACGTTGGCGCTTGGCGTTTTGTAGACTGGCTGGTCCCCGACCATGTCAAAGGCATCGTTGAGGTTACTTGGTGGCATCTGTTGCTCGTCCGCACGCCGTCGGGCGCGATCGGCGTTACGCTGTTCGCGGAGTTGCCTCTGGTCATCTGTTTCTCCGTCAACATCCGGTTCGTCGGCGCTGACATTGAACACAATATCCCCTCGCCGGGGGGGGGGAATATCGGGAATCGGTCGAAACCCGGAGGGTGTGAAGGAAAATCCAGGTCGTAGCCCTCGTCTTCGGTGTTTATAACCTCGGTGGGGACGGAGCCGGTGCTTGAGTTGGTGCTGGAAACCTGGCCGTCCCGTAGCTCTCGGATTGTCACCATGTTGACATGGTGACGATTGTTCCTTGTCGGTGACCAACCCGCCTTGCTGAAAATGGATTGGACTTGCTGTGAGTAAACAGAGGCCGAGTTGTTCAGGCCGCGAGGATAGTCTTCCTTTTTGAGCTCGACGGATCGACCTGAGGGGGTTGAGGTTATCGTCAGGGACGTTCCCAGCCGTTCGTGTGTGGCGACACGAGTTGGCCGGCGGGATTTCAAAAAATCCGCTCGAGCAGCTTGGTCGGGCCGGTGCAGAACTCCATCTATTAGTTGGGAGACTTCGAGTAGCTTGGAGTCAGTGCGATCGAGCGCTTGGAGGAGGTCCGAGCAGTCGATCTCCTTTCCCTTGTAGAGTGGGAACGGTGGTCGGGCGCTTGGTGCCGTCATGCGTGTGGTCGGAGACGGCGTGATCTCAGATTGGATCTGGATCTCCTTCGGAAACGTGGTCGCGAAGCCGCCGCTGCACGTCGTCCACGTGATCTGGCCGACGGTGAACGTGAGGCCTTCGGGCACGGTCGCGGAAGCTGGGATCGTGACCATCTTGTTCGCCGGAAAAGTTGCACGCACACCCCCTACCTGGCGCACCACTGTCGACGAAAGCTAGTCGGCAGTCTACCTTGGGGTATACCCACGGTAGTAGTTTATCGGTAGACGGTGCGCAAACTACGAACTCGATGGTGACGCAAGACACGGACAAGCTTTTTATCCACGTTCGGCCGCCGAGTTGGCGTAATACCTACGTCCTGCGTCTGGTTGTATTGATTTGTGTTGAGAGAATATGATGTCCTAGGGGGGTCCCTTGCCCCTCCTTATATAGTCTGGAGGGCAGGGTTACAGATCTGGAAACTAATCCTAGCCGGTTACAATTGCCATGGATAATTCGATATCAATTCCTATTCTAACCGACTAGAATCCTGCTTGATCTCCACATCTTGTTTCCTTGCGCGAAACTCCAGGTTGTCGGATCAAGCCTTGAACTCGTCTCGTAATGGGCCAAGCCTAATGGCCGAAGTCTAGCCGTAAGGGTATAGGGGTTTATACCCCCACAGTCGTCCTTCTTGGTCAGAAACGACTACGCCCATGCATAGTGATATTAGCAAGGAATATGAGAAACATCGTAATCACTCCCCTGTAATAATATTGCTCTGCCAGCCCAATACACGAGAGGGGGACTATATAAGAATCAATGAAGCTGTCACTATCACGAACTACCCCGCGATCTGGCATATTGGGTACATGTTGACGGTCCTTAATGCTCACATTTAACCATCAACTAATCATGGAAATGGATACAAATGCAACCGACACCAAGACTTAGGGTTTTATCTGACAGAATTCCACGAGTTTTGGTGTTTGTCTATTTCTACAGGGGGTTATCAGGAAATATGGAGGAAAGGCCCACACATCGGGATTACATAGAGATATTAACGTGCCGCGCAATTTTCTACCATCTAGAAGACTCCAGAAGCCATGGGAACGAACGGAAAGCCGAGAGGGCTCAGGGACAGGGCACCCACCCAAGTCCTATGGGCGCCCGCCCTGGAGTTCTGCCCAATCACGTCCAAACTCGCGGATCGTGCTCCACCGACCTAAAGGATCAAGGATAACCATTCAATCAATATCGGTTTGATCCAACAGCCCATATTCACTTGAAGGGACATAAACCCAGACCCCCTGGCCCCTGGAGATCATACCTCTTCTACAGAATCAAAGATAGGGTTTCAATTCTTCATCCAAGTAGAGAGGATACCTCTAGTTCATCTAGTTCTAGTTCTAGTTCTTCTAGTTCTAGTTCCTCTAGTTCTAGTTCTAGTGCGTTCTAGTTGTAATCTAGAAAATACGGAGAGAGAAGAGGAGAGCGGAGGAGGAGCCGGATCTGTCGGATCTTCCTCAACATTGTACTTTTGCAGCAACTGGTTCGTTCTTCATCGTTCTCCAGTTTCTTCAATTCATAGTTCCTGAGTTCTTTAATTACTTTTATTTACATTCAAGTTATTTATTGGATTCCCGATTGCATCAAGTGCTCTAATCTTTGCAACATTAGAGTAGTAATTAATAGATTAGACGTGGTGTTTAGTCTTAAAATTACCTAGAATTGCACCCAATCCTGCGGATTGTTGTGGTAGCCCTAGGGTAGTGACAGCCCTAACGGTCGACGTATTCCACCTCGTTCAGATCGGTGTGTGTAGGACCGTAGTCAGACCTTCCTAGCCCCCTTCTCATTTCTTTCCGTGGTTAGTGCTCGGATGTCCCGATATAGATAAGTGCTCGGATGTCCCGATATAGATAATCTTGAAGTAATTCTTGATTCTTAGATCAACTAGAGAACTCTCAGGAAACTTCCTCTCTTCCCACCAAAAATAATTATATAGTTATCCTTGGGCGATCTTGAATCTTAATTAGTACACTCACGTTCTCTGTGGAAAATCGATACTCTGGAATACTCCCGGGTGAAAGCTACATCGGTATCCGTGCGCTTACGGATTTTTCTGTTTGCGTTTAAAATACCCAACAAGCTTTCTGGCGCCGTTGCCGGGGAACGGTAGCTGTGCTAGTTTCGAACCAAGTCGTCTGTGTATCCTTTTTCTTTTCCTTTTTTACCACACTCACCTTACCATTTTTACCACACCACATGGATTTCACTCCTATTTATAAATTCTTTGCTCCAAAGGGCGAGTTATTAGAGCCACCACCATCATCACATCCAATTCTTACAGATGGCTACGACCTCGGCCTTGATCTAATAGCCATGATTCAGGAGCAACCCTTCTCTGGGGAAGTAGATGAAGATCCATACACTCACCTTAGAGAATTTGAGCAGTTGTGCTCTTTCCGATCTATTTCCAGCATGACACAAGTAACCCTTAAATGGAAATTATTTCCGTTCTCCCTTTTGGGAAGAGCAAAAAAGTGGTATGCTCATTCTATAGGAGGCGTTAATGGAAATTGGGATGAACTTCGGGACAACTTTTGTCTCGCTTTCTTCCCACTTTTTTGAATCGCTGACCTTAGAATCGAAATTCTCACATTCAAACAAAGAGAGAAGGAAACTTTAGGAGCAGCTTGGGCTAGGTTCACAAGCCTTACCAATTCCGATCCAAACCTTGTCCTTCCTAACCATGTACTGTACTATCACTTTCATCGTGGTCTAAACAAGGAAGCTGCTCTTCACCTCGACATTGCTTCAGGAGGCTCATTCACACACAAACTCACAGATGAGGGGAGAGCTATCCTAGAAAGAATCCTTGAAAAGACCCCTTACACAGGCATTTATGATGAGTTTCCTAAAGAAGAAAAAGAAGTCGAGCCTGATCCTAAACCAAGAGATGAGGAACTTGCAACTGAGTTAGAAATTCCACCTGATCCATCTATTAATTTGGTTGTAGAGAAACCTCCTGATAAGGGAATGCAAAACCAACTAAGGGATGATGAACCACCACCTTTAGAGCATCCCTTTGAATTCGAGGAAGATCTTTTTGAAGATTATGGAAACACCTCGAATTTTCCTATCCAAACACGACCTCTAGCAGGGACCACTCAATCCGTTCTAAGAGTAGAATCTGTTGACATAGAACACATCAAAAGCCTTTCGGCTATTCTGAGTTATGAATGGCTAACAGAAGCTGAGCTGTCTCCTGAGGTAGCTCGATTCATCACTCCTTCAACCATTCTTCTGTGCCAAATTAGAAGGTCCGCTCGAAAGGTCCACTATAATCCATATGTTGGGATAAATGTTATTTCTAAGGAGTTAGCTGACACTCTTTATACCAACGAGTCCATAACCCAATCTCAAAAACTTTTACAAAGTCCATCTAGATTAATTCTAGAAAGCCATGGGGTATTAAGGGCAGTTCCTGTTAGAATCAAGGACTCTAGAATATGTCTAGATTTTCACATTTTTGACATACCGGAGATTCCTCTCTTGATTGGCACACCAATCATGAAACTTCTACAGGAACAACCACAACGAGGTCATTTAGACTTCAAGGTTGGGAATTCCACTATTGTTGTTCCTCTTGCTAGATCAATTAACATGATAGTGGAACCCAAGCTTGAACCAGATCCTATTGAGGAGATCTTAATGCTGACTCAAGAGGAGATGGCCCAACCATTCTTTAATCATGAACACTTTGTTCAAGAAGAAGAAGAGTTGGTAGAACTCGTTGAGCTAGACAAAAATGAACAACCTTCACCTCCTCCGATAGAGTTAAAACCTCTTCCTTCTGGCCTTAGATATGTCTTTTTGCACAACAACCCAAAAACTTCAGTAATTATCAGTGACAAGCTTTCCGATTATGAAACACAATAACTTGTCACTGTTCTTGAAAGGCATAGATCAGCATTTGGCTACTCTCTCGAAGACCTCACGGGCATTAGTCCCATTCTCTGCACTCATCGTATCCCTATTGATCCCAATTTTACACCATCAAGGGAACCACAGCGGACACTTAACAATGCTATGCGAGAGGTTGTTAAGAAAGAGGTCCTCAAACTCTATCATGCTGGGATTATTTATCCTGTGCCACATAGTGAGTGGGTTAGCCCTGTCCAAGTAGTGCCAAAGAAAGGAGGAATGACAGTCGTTAGGAATGAGAAGAATGAACTCATCCCTCGACGAATTGTCACTGGGTGGCGTATGTGTATTGACTATCGAAAACTCAATAAGGCTACAAAGAAAGATCACTTTCCATTACCCTTCATTGATGAAATGTTGGAACGGCTTGCAAACCACTCTTTCTTTTGTTTCCTTGATGGTTATTCTGGATATCACCAAATCCCAATCCACCCAGATGACCAAGAAAAGACTACCTTTACATGCCCGTATGGAACTTATGCATACCGACGAATGTCGTTCGGATTGTGCAATGCTCCAGCTTCTTTCCAACGGTGCATGATGTCTATTTTCTCAGACATGATTGAGAAGATCATGGAGGTTTTCATGGATGATTTTACCGTCTATGGCAAAACCTTCGATCATTGTTTAGAGAATTTAGATAGAGTCTTACAGCGATGTGAAGAAAAGCACTTAATCCTGAACTGGGAGAAATGTCATTTTATGCTTCAGGAAGGAATAGTGCTTGGACATAAAGTGTCCGAACGTGGTATAGAGGTGGACAAAGCAAAGATTGAAGTTATTGAAAAACTTCCACCTCCCACGAATGTGAAAGGAATCCGTAGCTTTTTGGGACATGCAGGGTTCCATAGACGCTTTATCAAGAACTTCTCTCAAATTGCTAGACCCCTAACTAGTCTCCTAGCTAAGGATGCACCTTTCATCTTTAGTGATGAGTGTCATGAATCTTTTCAAACTCTTAAGAAAGCACTCATCTCAGCCCCGATTATCCAACCACCTGATTGGAATCTTCCTTTTGAGATCATGTGTGATGCTAGCGATTTTGCGGTTGGTGCCGTTTTAGGACAAACCAAGGATAAAAGCATTATGCCATATCCTACGCTAGCAAAACCTTGTCTGGACCACAGCTCAATTACACTACAACTGAAAAAGAGCTTTTGGCTATTGTCTTTGCTATAGACAAGTTTAGATCTTACTTAGTTGGGGCAAAGATAATCATCTATTCAGACCATGCTGCTCTCAAGTACCTCCTCACTAAGAAAGATGCTAAGCCTCATCTAATTCGATGGATTCTTCTACTCCAAGACTTTGACATAGAAATCCGAGATAGGAAGGGAGTAGAGAATTCCGTGGCCGACCACTTATCTAGGCTTCACTATAAGGAAACACATGATGAGCTTCCCATAAATGACTACCTAAGGGATGACACCCTGCTTAAGATAACACATGTAGATCCATGGTACGCAGACATCGTAAACTTTATAGTAAAAGGCTATGTCCCATCTGGTGCAAACAAAAGAAAGTTGCATCATGATAGTCGTTTCCACCTTTGGGATGAGCCATATCTATTCCGAGTCTGTGCTGATGGACTCTTGAGAAGGTGTGTTCCTATGGCTGAGGCTACCCAAATTATGGAAAGATGCCATGCCTCGCCATATGGAGGACACTACGGAGCATTCCGGACACATGCTAAAATTTGGCAAAGTGGCTTTTTCTGGCCAACGATGTATGAAGATACAAAGGACTTTGTCAGGAGATGCCACCAATGTCAAAAACATGGGAATATCAACTCACGAAATGAAATGCCTCTCACAAATAATCTTCAAGTAGAACTTTTTGATGTATGGGGCATTGATTTCATGGGGCCATTCCCTATGTCTGGGAATTGTGAGTATATCTTAGTAGCTGTGGACTACGTATCCAAATGGGTAGAAGCCCTACCTTGTTGATCAGCTGATTCAAAACGTGCCAAGAGAATGTTCCATGAAGTAATCTTTCCTCGCTTTGGTATACCCCGGATAGTTATAAGCGATGGAGGTTCCCACTTCATCGACAAAATCTTCCGGAAGTACCTAGCCGATCATGGAGTTCGACACAACGTCACAACACCATACCATCCTCAGACTAGCGGTCAAGCCGAAACATCTAACAAACAAATCAAAAATATTTTACAAAAGACCGTAGATGAGATGGGTAAAGGGTGGAAGGACAAACTTCCTGATGCACTTTGGGCATATAGAACTGCATTCAAAACACCCATAGGCATGTCACCTTATCAACTTGTATATGGAAAAACTTGTCATTTGCCTGTGGAAGTAGAGTTTAAGGCTCATTAGGCACTCAAGAAATGGAACATGGATCTCCACCTCGCTAGCGAGAATCGTCTGATGCAACTATCTATGCTAGAAGAATGGAGAGAGAAAGCCTACCACAATTCAGGGATCTATGAAGAGAGAACAAAATGATGGCATGATAAGAGAATCAAGCACAAGGACTTTAAGCGTGGAGATAAGGTTCTACTATTCAATTCAAGAGTTAAGCTCTTTGGGCATGGTAAGCTACGAAGTAAGTGGGATGGACCATACAAGGTTGTTGACACTTCAACACATGGAGCCATTACCATCCAAGATGACATAGGTAACACTTTTAAGGTAAATGGTCAACGCTTGAAAATCTATCTTGAGCCACAAAACAACCTGGTAGAGGAACTTGATGTGATTGAGTTCATAGAATTCTCATATTAAGCTCTCATAAGCTCTAGACAATTACCTAACCCTTAACATGTTCCACAAGTTTTGTTGTCTATTTGGGTTGTGCAGGATTTTTAGTCTTAAGAAGAATGAGACTGAACATGTAGGCCAAAAGAGTGAACGACTATGTCAACATCCAGCTTGGGGGAGGCACCCCCACGTGTATCTAGATAAGTATTACTTTTCTTTCTTAGTTATATTTACTAGTATTCAGAAATAAAAAAATGCATAACCATGAAACCAAACAAAGTTTTTCTTTTGAGTAATATACAATAGTTTTGTGTAATTCTAAGTTTTAAATAAAATAAAATAATAGTTTGATCCAAGTCTAAGTAATTGACAAATATGATATGAGAAGGTCTGAGCTACTATATAACTTGTTCTAAGTTTTGCTAGGGTTCTGGAAATTTTATCTTTTGAAAATCTAAAAATGAATGAGATCCTGTTTGACATAATACCTAGAGTCTTATAAGATATAAATATTAAAATTGTGGGCGCTTGCTTCATTCAAGCCATTGTTAATTCTTGTAGTTTTGGTTGTGAGAATTATCATGCTCTTAAGATCAAGATCTTTTTGTTTTAAAAATATAAAAGATTCACTCTTCCGAATTATTATTGCGTTAGAGGCATGGGATTATCCAAAAATTTGATTCGAAAAAAAAGAAGTGAGACGAGAGGTAAAAATGGACAAGTGTCCGAAGTAGAATTAGGGGTACAAAGATACCCACCTGAGTGGAAAAAAATGGACATGTGTCCGACAGTAGAATTAGGGGTACTTGCTGCCCACTTAAAAAAAAGAGAAAAAAAAGAAAAGAGAGAGAGAAAGAAAAAAAAATGATAGCCCATGGTCCCTCTAATAAGCAATATGCCAGTAAGAGATGACAAACTTCTCAAAAAGGTCAAAGGTCTTGATCTAGGAGTATGACATTCCTCTCCCTTACTCCGAGCGTTGACATAGCAAATGTTGATATTTGGGAACGCAATAAGGAATTGATCCGCAAGCGCACGGATATCGGTGAGCACTTCACCCGGGAAATTATCCAGAGTATCGTATTTATTTTTTTACCACTAGGAGAAAGAGTGCATCTGACTAACCGGTCTATTACTACTAACCTTTAGGCACAAAGAATGTCTTTCGATGTGAGTGATAAATAGAGAAGACTGCAACCGTAGTCTCCTTCTAACCTTGGTAAGGATGATCTACTGTTCTAATGGGGAGGCTAACTGAATCTAGACACCACAAAGGATGTTCAACCCGCACCTATAAACCCTATCCTTCCTGCTAACGAGATGTGATCTACAAAGGTAGCTCGGAAATGTCACATTCCTCACTACTACCACGGTCCAGCTAGTCAGGGAATATCTATGAGTACCCTAGCCTAAACACCACGTTTACGCCAGCAATGATTACTCTAAACTCTACGCAAAGAGATTAAAGTAAACTCATAAACCATAAGAACAATAAAACAAGAACTTACTAGAATTTAGAAGTCGAATTACTGAAGAATCCTAGGAGCAAGCTTCGGGTTACGAGAACTTGATCCCGCAGGTACAAGCTTGGAGTAGACACCGACAAGCCGGGCTTCCTCCACTCTACACCTCCACTCTATCTCTCTCAATCTAGTAGAAACTAGAAGATCTATTTCTACCTTACATTGATTGCTAAGCCTAAAAAGAAATATTAATTAGAGAAGAGGTTTTCCTTCGAGGGCACCCCTCAGTCTCTATGATAATTTCTTCATGTCTTCCAGGGGCCAGGGGGCCTCGCTTATATAGTCCTCCCCTTCTATGCGTTTTTGGGTCGATAGCCGAGGTGGTACTATGTTTTTCTTGATCCAATAGGTCGGTGGAATATCCCAAGCGAAAGAGTCCTGAATTGACTCCAGCAGGGGGGCGGGCGCCCAGGCTACCAGGGCGGGCGCCCTGGGCCTGGCCCAGCTTCGCCTCCGCTTCGGTCTCGTGGCTTCTGGAGTCGTCTAGATGATGTAAAATTACGCGGTGCTTTGATATCTCTATGTAATCCCGACATGTGGGCCTTTCTTCCTTATTTCCTGATAACCCCCTGCAGAAATAGATAAACAACAAAACTCGTGGAATTCTGTCAGATCAAACCCTAATTCTAGGTGATGGTTGCATATTGGTCCTTTCTCATGTTTATTTGATAATTAAAATTGATACTTAAGAACCGTCAACAGCAAAATGCAAAGTAAGTATGCTAAAACTTTTAAAGCTCTACTTATAAATCTTTTGAGAAGAAGACAAATGCCTCAGTTTTATTTTGCAGACTTATAAAAACTCCAGAACAAAGGTAAGACAAAAGAACTTGAGACACAGTGCTTGACTTGATCGTTCTGTTTTTCAATCACTTAAGACCTTAGTGATAACTTAAAAACCCTGTAGTAAGAGGCATAAAAGTAACCCCTGTTTTCTTGTTGATTTTAGCTTTGCTCAGGGACGAGCAAAGGTTAATCTTGGGGGAGCTTGTTGACGATCCTTAATGCTCACATTTAACCATCAACTAATCATGGAAAAGGATCCAAATGCAACCAACACCCAGAATTAGGGTTTTATCTGATAGAATTCCACGAGTTTTGGTGTTTGTCTATTTCTGCAGGGGGTTATAAGGAAATATGGAGGAAAGGCCCACACATCGGGATTACATAGAGATATTAACGTGCCGCGCAATTTTCTACCATCTAGAAGACTCCAGAAGCCATGGGAACGAATGGAAAGCCGAGAGGGCTCAGGGACAGGGCACCCGCCCAAGTCCTATGGGCGCCCGCCCTGGAGTTCTGCCCAATCACGTCCAAACTCGCGGATCGTGCTCCACCGACCTAAAGGATCAAGGATAACCGTTCAATCAATATCGGTTTGATCCAACAGCCCATATTCACTTGAAGGGACATAAAACCAGACCCCCTGGCCCCTGGAGATCATACCTCTTCTACAGAATCAAAGCTAGGGTTTCAATTCTTCATCCAAGTAGAGAGGATACCTCTAGTTCATCTAGTTCTAGTTCTAGTTCTTCTAGTTCTAGTTCCTCTAGTTCTAGTTCTAGTGCGTTCTAGTTGTAAACTAGAAAATACGGAGAGAGAAGAGGAGAGCGGAGGAGGAGCCGAATCTGTCGGATCTTCCTCAACATTGTACTTTTGCAGCAACTGGTTCGTTCTTCATCGTTCTCCAGGTTCTTCAATTCATAATTCTTGAGTTCTTTAATTACTTTTATTTACATTCAAGTTATTTATTGGATTCTCACTTTCATCAAGTGCTCTAATCTTTGCAACATTAGAGTAGTAATTAATAGATTAGAAGTGGTGTTTAGTCTTGCAATTACCTTGAATTGCACCCAATCCTGCGGATTGTTGTGGTAGCCCTAGGGTAGTGACAGCCCTAACGGTCGACGTATTCCACCTCGTTCGGATCGGTGTTTGTAGGACCGTAGTCAGACCTTCCTAGCCCCCTTCTCATCTCTTTCTGTGGTTAGTGCTCTGATGTCCCGAAATAGATAATCTTGAAGTAATTCTTGATTCTTAGATCCACTAGAGAACTCTCAGGAAACTTCCTCTCTTCCCACCAAAAATAATTATATAGTTATCCTTGGGCGATCTTGGATCTTAATTAGTACACTCACGTTCTCTGTCGAAAATCGATACTCTGGAATACTCCTGGGTGAAAGCTACATCGGTATCCGTGCGCTTGCGGATTTTTCTGTTTGCGTTTAAAATACCCAACAGTACAATCGCAGATAAATACGGTATAAGCACCACGCCTACACAATATCTATCATTTACCCATGGGTCCGATGGATAAACTCTATACGATCCTAAACATGTATATAATTCCAATCTAACTAAGCCAAGTATATAACCATGATAAACTAAGAACAATATAATCTTGAATATAAACAAGTACAGCAAAGTCATAAGCAATATATTGAAGTAGAACAAAGTCATATTCATAATATTGAAGAACAAAGATGAACAATTAGAGAATTACCAAGAATCCTCCTAACAGATCCGGAAACCAATCGAAGATTGACTCCTTCTAGTTCTAATCCTATGTAGCTATGCTAATCTAGATGTCTAATTGATGTGGTGGCTCTAGGCTTGATCAGCGGCTTCTTCTCCCTCGATGAATAATGAATTAGGGTTGAGAGGCTCTCTCCTCCAGGGGCTAGGGGGTCTGGTTTTATAGTCCCTCCAAGTGAATATGGGCCGTCGGATCAAACCGACATTGATTGAACGGTTACCCTTGATCCTTTAGGTCGGTGGAGCTTGATCCCGAAAGAGAGTTCTGATTGGACTCTGAAGGGGGGCGGGCGCCCTGGTCCTCAGGGCGAGCGCCCTAGGCCAAGCCCCGTTCGGCCTCCGCTTCGTTCTCGTGGCTTCTGGAGTCTTCTAGATGTAAGATAATTGCGCGACACGTTGATATCTCTATGTAATCGCGACGTGTGGGCCTTTCTTCCATATTTCCTGATAACCCCCTGTAGAAATAGACAAACACCAAAACTCGTGGAATTCTATCAGATAAAACCCTAAGTCTAGAAGTTGATTGCATTTGGATCCTTTTCTTTGTTTATTTGATAATTAAATTTGATACTTAAGGACCATCAACACAGCAACCGGCGGTCCGTCATTGACGACGGGCGCCAGTCATCGGGAGCGACGAGCCTCACTGACACCTTGACAAAAGAAGAAAGGTGGCTCTGCTGCTATGTGCTCGAGGATGCGCATGCATTAAGATGGCAAGGAGAGCAAAGGCAAGAACAATGGCGGAAAGCGGAAGGGGTAGCAGCCGAGAGACCCGACGATATTTATAGACGTCCAACCCCCAACGGGCAGATCCGGAGAATACGGTAACCTCCCTAGTAAATGCGTCGCCTAACGGTCTTGTTACTCTCACTGACAGGACGCTATGAGTTCCACAATGGCACATTGCTGCAACGGCTCCCGCCAAAAAAGGCGCGCCCAACAGGCAAGAAAGCGAACCGCCATGGCTCTTCCTTCTCCTTTAAGATAAGGTACGCACGCACTGCAATAGAATTCTCGAGGGATCGCAGACCGGCCCGCTGGATGGGTTCGACGGTCGCCGTTGAGTACCAGAGTAAGGGATGCCCGACGAGGGGTCGAAAACGAGGCCTGCCTCAAAAACTCGCTGGGGATATCCAAGGCAGGGGCAAGAGGGTCGAGAGGAATCCCCACGGAGGGAGGCAGCGAGCCACTGGACTCTATCGAACGAGACCAGTAACCCCGACCACACTAACCCCGCTTTTATGAGAACGCCTTCGGGCTGCAGCTAACCCCCTCGAACGGGGCACGGGTTCTCACTTGGATTACCCGATAGGGACTCGACCTGGGGTAGGTGACGCTCGCTCCACCGGGAGTACGTCACGACTCTAGCCTCGAAAAGGCAAAACCGACCGGCTAAGGCTCAAAGCCCCTCTTCCATGACAAACGTCTTTCGGAGGAAGGGGAGATCGAGAACAATTCCATTAGAAAAAGCAGTATAGCCCTCGAAGGAGTCAAAGACTCCTCCAAGGGCTCGGGGGCTACCCCCGCGGGGGTCGCTCGCGTGACCCCACGGAAACTCGTCCAACGGAAAAGCCTCTACTCGAGTGCAAGCGCTCGAGTAGAGACTCGGGGGCTACTATCGAGGGTGTCAATAAGGGGTACCCCAACCAACGCCCATAACGAAAGGGGCCGTACATAAATCAAGGCCCTAACCCGACACCCCCGCTTACACGCGTGATCACCAAAGCTCGATGTCGACCATAGCCTTGAACACAGAAATAAGGTCATGCGAATTGACAGAGGCTCGACTAAACAACGAACCATCGAATACGGAAGTGGCTCGGGCGAATCGATAGGCCTCGAGCGCAAAGGCGCCGCCCGCCGCCTGTCGGGGTACGGAAGCCAGGGCATTTAATGCGCCTGCCATGTCCTCACCTAACCCGACAGTCACGGGAAACGTGATAGGGAGCAAGCACCCATCCAATCCCACTTTCTGCAGCTTTATCCCCCAGATAAGCAAGAGTACAACCAAGCACAGTGAGACAGTCGGGATGTCACATCACGATGTCCCTCGAGGCACCCAAAGTCAGTGCACCGCTCAAGAAAGTCACACGTAGTGCCGGACCCTCGAGCGAACCTGTTCCTTCCTAGGGAAGAGTCAGGCGATGAAAGACAGCACCTCAACCACCCTGGATGTGACTACTGCCATGACGTACAAGCGTGCCCATGCTTAAGCCAATCCAAGGCGATGTATAGGAGCCAAATTCAGAAGCATGCGCGATCATCATCAAAGTGCTCAGTAACAAGACGGCTTGAGGCCACGCCGGTACGGAGGCCTCGAGTAGGTCAGCGCACCATTCCCCTATCGAGCCTTATTCTATTGCCTACACCATCTAACCTAGGTCTCCCCTTGGAACTATAAAAGGGGAGGCTGAGGAAGAGATATACAGAACACTCCACGTAGAACAACATCCCATACATCACTGCCATCCCGGACTCAGAATCCTCAGCAACACTTGCCTGTATTCACCCCTGTAGAAGCACTTAGGTGCAAGATAATAGAAAACACTCCTCCCCCCGCTGGACGTAGGGCCTTCTCTTGCCCGAACTAGGATAAACCTTTGTGTCATTCTTGCATCACCATCTGGAAGAGGGAACACGCATACAAGTTTACTCGTTGGTGTGACCCCCCGGGGACAAAACACCGACACGGCTCTCCTTCCGGTATTGTTTCCACCTCTGTATGAAAAACTTGTCCCACCTTCTTTGCAGGTTTACCCCTTTGTGCATTCTGCCCTTTTTGAGCCCCATTTTTAAACTGGCTAAGTTGGGGTTGGCCGATGGGTGGCCTTTGGAAAGTGGGGTTATTTTGTCGAGGGTAGGGGCATTCTTTAGAGAAATGCCTAGGTTTACCACAATTGTAGCAAGGGTAATTGTGGTTTGGCAGAGCAGTAGGACGAACACCTGGGGCGTTCGGCTGGCGTGGTGCTATGGTGATGGCAGTTGGTCGAGGATAGACCTACTGCCCGAGTCTATACTGTGGAGGAGGAAAGGAACCACGAAAAGGTGACTGCGTCGGAAAGCGCCCGTGGCCCTGTGGGTGATAAATGATTCTCTGGTGCTTTGGGCCGCGACTAGAGAAAGAGGAAGAAGTGGCCTTCTTCTTTGATTCTTTATGTTTTCTGTTCTTCTCCTCTGAGGTGATGGCAATGTTAATAGCCTCGTAGTAAGTGGCATTCTGGCATGTGGTCATCATTGTTTGAAGCTTTGTATTGAGGCCACGCATAAAACAGGCCTTGTTCTTCCGATCAGTATTCACGTGCTCCGTGGCATACTGAGAAAGGTGATTGAATTTGGCCACGTATTCCATCACACTTTTGTCGCCTTGTCGCAAGGCGAGGAATTCTTTCGCTTTCATTGCCATAAGCCCTTCTGGAATATAATGGGTGCGAAAAGCATCCATGAATTCTACCCAGGTGACCTGGTGTCCTGGATTCTGGATAGCAAGGAAATTTTCCCACTAGGCCCCTGCAGCTCCCCGAAGATGTTGAGCGGCGAAGAGGGGCTTTTGAGTCTCTGAACAGCGGATTAGGCTGAATTTATGCTCCATTGTCCGGAGCCAGTCATCAGCCTCCAAAGGCTCATCTGCCTTTGTAAACACGGGTGGCCTTGTCTCCGTGAAATCTACATACCGAGTTTCTCCCTCCGGGTTGTGTTGTGCTCGGGGGTTTGGGAGAGGATGAGGTTGGCGCTGCGCTAATTCGCGCAATAGAGGAGCATTGTCTATGGTAGCGCTCAGAAGAACAGCAATTGCATCCGCCAGGGAAGGCGGAGCAGGTGGAGGGTTGGGGATGTCCTCCCCTCCGTGAGAAGATCCACGAGTGCACATCGGCATCTGCTACAAGAGTTATATATACTCATTACCACTTGAAACCCATAACTTAGAAACATATTTTACATACTTCAACTTATTTATCATACAACAGTTTAGCATACCAAAAACAAACAAGTACAACTTTTAACTTAAAGAAAAACACTTCACTACAGACCCAACCCAACTACGGTAGACTAGGAACTCTATAACGACGTCACCCGCAACTCCACCGAACTAGTCGGTGTGGTCAGAGCCATAACCCGGGTCGTCGTCGTTATCGCCATGGTTGTCCCCCGGGTTGTCGTCGCCGGAGTCGGATTGCTCTTCCCTACTGGGTTCTTGGTCGGGCTCTCCACCATCTAAAAGCTCTCCATCAGTATCCATCTCCCCTTCCTCTGGAGGTGGTTGAAGCTGATGGTACAAGTCGAATGCAATATTCCGGTATTGCATCGCCATGTCGCTGACGGCGGTGTCCAGGTGGTGCGCCAACTCGAGCTTCTCCAGTTGCAGCTGATCCTCCTGTTGCCATGCGACGTCCCTCTATGCAGTGACAGTGGCTGCCATCTTCTTGTAAAGATTTTCAGTGTACTTACTTTTGGTCAACTTGGCCTTCATTCGGGTCAACTCATGCATATATCTGCTTTTGGCCTCCTCTTCCCGGGCAATGGCTGCATTTCGTTCTTCCACCATGCGGGTTAGCATCGCCTCGCAATTCTCTGTCGCTTGTCTTTGATTTGTTAACTGAGCTTTGAGTTCACCAATCTCCATAACGTTATACATTCTCTCCCTAGTTACTTCGGCCAACTCCGCTGACAACCTCTCCATCTCCTGCTGAGATTGGGAGCGGCTACTACGAGCTTGATCATTTCTTGGGGCCAACTAGTGTCGAGGTACCCTCTTGGGACCGGTTCTCATGCGAGGAATTTGATTCCAACGACCCATCCTGTAGAGGGTAAGTTTGGATTAGAAAGGGAGACCTTAAAGGTTAGCAAGAATGGGATTGATCCTATACAACCCAACCTGAATAAAGAGGAAGGTAATTAACCAAGTGACATATCATGATGCATGCACGTACTTACAATTCGCAATAGAAATTCATAACTATAACACTTAAAATTTTACAACATAGGGCTATACTTTATGTTGCTCCTCCACATGACCTCAAAAATTCTAGTAAAGCCTACAGATAAGGGTAAGGTAAAGCTAAAGCACTAGGACTGAAAATAGATAATTTTATATTATTGGATCCAAATAGGTTTGAAGTTTTTCAAATTATACATCAGTCATTGTTGATATTTGGTAACACAATAAGGAAATGATCCGCAAGCGCATAGATATCGGTGAGCATTTCACCCGAGAGGTATTTCAGAGTATCGTATTTATATTTTTACCACTAGGAGAAAGCGTGCATCTAACTAACCAAATCTATTGCTACTACCCTTTAGGCTACAAAGAATGTTTCTCGATGTGAGCGATGTATAGAGAAGACTGCAACCGTAGTCTCGTTCTAACCTTGGTAAGGATGATCTACTGTTCTATTGGGGAAGCTTACAGAATCTAGACACCACAAAGGATGTTCGACCCACACCTATAAACCCTACCCGTCCTGCTCACAAGATGTGGGATTCAAAGTAACTCGGAAATGTCA